>NW_005365409.1:496097-497102 GCF_000412655.1 Myotis brandtii | reverse complement strand
ATAATTTTCCTTTTAGATCTATCATTTTTCATCATGTGTTTTAAAGATCTATTGTTAGATACATACACCATTAGGATTGTTGTCTTTAAGAATTCACCCGTTTATGAGTGTGTAATGTGTCTCTTTATTCCTGATAATATCTTTATTTTTCCCTTAAAATTTACTTTTTTCTGAAATCAATATAAGCAGTCCAGTTCTTTTTTATTAGTATTTGTATGGTAGACCTTTTACATCCTTTCCTTTTTAACCTATGTTTTTAATTTGGAGTGGGCTTCATTGGAACGAAATCCTAGCTTAATATTTTGATCAGTTTATGTGCCATCCATTAGTACCTTCCCCAAGTAAATATTTTGTTTCTAACAGCAGGTATCTGCTCTGTTCTGAATGCGAGTTAGTTGTTTGCTCTGTGCCCGCAATTCTTTGATGGGTTCAAAAAATATCATTAATTTGTAGTGTTTCCTAATTGGTTTCTGGTTGTAAAGGGGGAGTGATTCTTTCTTCAACTCTCTTTATATGTTGCTGGGCTATTTTATACCTTTAAATTATATGTATTGTTTGTGCTGCTTTATTTTTCTAGCTTGGTATTTTAGTAAGATGTTGATATCTATGGTGAGAGTGAACATCTTTATCTTTTTTCAACTTCAAGGTTTAAATTGCTCACTATTAAGTATGTTTCTGTTAGCTTTTTGTAGATTCTCTTTATTAGATTGCAGAAATCCTATGTATTCAATGTTTGCTGTCATTATTCTTAATAAGGATAAATTTTACTATTCCTAAATTATATTTTTATAAACATGTTTAGGAAAAAAAACATTCACTACAATTAAATTACTTGCCTCTATCTAGTATATAATGCTGCAGTGAACACAGGGGTTCATATATATTTTCAGGAGGTTAATATTTTTTATTTTCTTCAGATAAGTACCTACAAGTAGAATTGTTGGATCATATGCTAATTCTCTTTTTAATCCATAATAATGTCATCATTTATATTCCCACTAACAA
>NW_005365409.1:476092-496025 GCF_000412655.1 Myotis brandtii | reverse complement strand
TTCCTTCCTTTCTTCCTTCCTTCCTTCCTTCCTTTCTATCATAGCCATTCTAACAGGTCTGAGGTGATATCTCATTTTGGTTTAATTTGCATTTCCCCATTGAAATGCAAATGTTGAGCACATTTTTATATGCCTGCTGGCCCTTTGTATGTTTTCTTAGGAAAAAATCTATTCATGTCTTTTGCCCATTTTAAAATTGGGTTATTTGGGGGATTTTGCTATTCAGTTGTATGACTTTCTTGCATATTTTTAATATTGAATGTTTATTGGATATGTAAATTTAAATACTTTTTCCCATTACATAAGTTGCCTTTTCATTTTGTTAGTGGTGAGATAAGTGGTAATGTTTTTGCTATCATCAAATGTAATAGGACCATATCATATATTTTCTTCTACAGGGGTAATTAAAGATCTTATACTTTTAAAAATTGGGTAATCATTCTTCATTTGACCATTATTGTACTGACATCATAAAAACACCCCAGAGGTACAACATTATTGTTTTTCTATTGTATCCATAAAAACAATGACCACAAACTCAGTGGTGTGAAACAATACAGTTCTGTAGGTCAAAAGTTCAAGTACAGTCTGGCAAAGCTAGTTTCTCTGCGAAGAATGTTCAAGGCAAAAATCAATGTGTTGGCAGGACTTGGTTTCCTTCTGGATATTTTGGAGAGAATCCATTTTCAGGTTCATTCAGGTTGTTGACAGAAGTCAGTTCCTCGTGATTATAGAATGAGGTCCCTGTTTCCTGACTGGCACTTGGCCAAGAGTCATTCTCAGTCTGTAGAGGTCACCCTCATTTCCTAGCTTCTGTGCCCTTTCTACATTCTCAATACCAGCAACTAGGGTCCAATCCTTCCTCTGTGCTTTGAATCTTTCTGACCTCTCCATTGACATATGTCCTTTGCCTCTTTTTCTGCCACATCTCTCTGATTGGCCAAGCTAGAGAAATTTCTCTGCTTTCAAGAGCTCTAGTAATTACATTGAACCCACTCAAATAATCCTGATTATTTCCTCATCTTAATGTCTATAATCTTAAATCCATCTGCAAAGTCCCTTTTGCTTTGTAAGCAAATGTATCTACAGGCATGACATCAAGGGACAAAGAATATGGAGGTCAAAATGCTGAATATGAGGAGTATCATACTTTAACCTAATGGACATGTTCTCATTGTAAACCAAGTAAATAAAGATCTACAGGAAAGTAAGCCAAATCTTGGTGGTCAGATTTATACAAAGGAGGGGATATAATAAAGCATAGCTGATTTTTTAGATTACCTTATTTAGAGGCATGTTTCTTAGGTAGATTTTTGGCAGAGGTGTGGTAACAAAAAGTTAAGGCTAAACTTACCTGCAAAAACCTGGATGCCAACTCTTCTCACAGAGATCCATATGTTTTGTATAGCAGATGTTCAAGTGGAAAGGTTGATATCCCATGGTGGAGAGGAAATGTTGGCCTGTATTCACACAGAGATCATTAACACAACACACAATCTGAAATTGTGATAAAATTGTGTCTACCTTTGACTGAATTAGTCACATAATTAAATTTTAGTAAGAACATCAATTTAAATGAAATACTTTCAGATTTCGAAAAGTTTTCACTTCCTCCTAGAAAACTAAGTGTTTTAATATAATTTTAATAGTTTTCTGTTATTATAATTACTTCCTTTCAAGTTAATAAAAGTATTAGCTTCCAATTGTAGATAAAGTATAAAATTATAGATGGTTAACAAAGAAAAAGAAAATTTACATACATATCTGTGAGTACATAAATAGTATATACCTACCATTGAGAGACATCTACTGCTAATATTTTTATTATTATTTGTATATATGTATATGGTTGTCAAATTCCTAACGAAATTTAAAGAAAGAAGAGGATATAATAAATCATAGCTGATTTTTCAGATTACCTTATTTAGATTTTTTTTATATATATACACACACACACATATATGTAGTTAATTTCAAACTGCTCATAAATTTTAGGACAATATTCTGTCTTAGAAGATTACCTATTTATTTCTTCTATTTTTAACATTTTACACAAACAACATTATTTTTTTTAACAGCGATGATATTCATATTCTATGCAAAAGAGAGATAAGAAAGATAGTTTGTCATTTTCATTGTCATAGGCAACCAATATTAAAATTATGTTACAAGCTGGATTGCATTATATAGTAGATATTGAATTGTCTTCATTTTGAAAAGTATTCAAAATTGAATACATGGGACCATACTCTAATAGAGACTCATTTCCCAAAAATCTAGTTCTGATCAAGACTTGTGCTCCATCACGATGATAATGCTTTATCCCGGGGATGTTGTTTTTTTCAATGCCTTTGTCTGTCTCTGGTCAACAGCCCGAGATCAGTAACCATCACCATCCTATTCTCAGGGGCTCCTTCTTAAATAGCCCTTATAGTTCTGTCTGACAGGCTCCCTATCCATTCTTTACACACGTGTTCCTTTTAAGACTAAACCACAGAATAACATCTTGAAATACTTTGGTGCTAATAAGTAATTCCTAAGGTGACAACCTACATATAATCCATGGTCTTCTATACTTTGCTTGCATGTCACTGCTATTTCTTGAGGTCCAATTTATTTTGGTGCTTGAGTCCTGACCAGAATGCTCTCAGGTGCTCATTTACCTGGAAGCCTTATATGCATATTTCTTTTGCACCTGCTCTAACATGTCTTATTCATCTCATTCCAACTACAGTTGTTTTTCTCCTTAATAGTTAACTTCTACTCATCCTTCACATCTCTCATTATCTCAGTCTCTATTGACCTTAGAACACTGTTCTAGTTATAATTTTACCTTTATTTGTGTGATTACTTTATTCATAGTTCTTCCCTTCACTTGACTCTTATTTTTATGAGGGTGTGATTTCCTTCTGCTTCTGCTTACTGTTTCTTGGCTGCATGTCCTATGACCAGGATATAGAGAAATATTGATTGAAATAAGAAGTAAATGAATATAGACTCTGTTGAGCTAATATAAGCTGATAGTTACTTTTGTAAAAGCGATACATATATTTTTGTAAATAGCATTCTATCCTTGTGCACAATTTATTAGTACAAAGAAGGTGAGCAAGCCTTATGCATACCTACAAGGCACAGACACTGTGATGGGCATTTGCATGCATTTTATTACTTGTAGCACATAGGATCCCTTATTAAATGATCTTACTACTTTTCATATGGAAAGCTAATCCTGATAATCTGACTAAAGAGCTTTAGAAGATCATAAATGTAGTAAGTGGTAGATTTGAACCTAATTAGATCCAAAACTAGAGTTCATCTTTTATGCATGTATTATACCATATCTAAAATGGGGAGCAAAACATGTTTAATAAAATGCATACCATCTCCCTGACTGGAAAGCTCAATTGGTTAGAGCCTCATCCTGAAATGCCAAGGATGTGGTTCAATCTCAGGTTAGGGCACATACAAGAAATAACCAATGAATGCATAAATAAGTGGAACACAGATCTGTAAATAAATAAATTTTTTAAGTACATACCATAATATCCTTAGCAAAAGAGAAAATTGACCCTGTCTGGACTTCTGATTACCTCCATTTTGCTTTCTAATTTGCACAAGAGAGTTAAATGTAAACATTTTAAAAAATCACATTTCACAGAAAATAAAAATCAGCTTTTCATTTGCATACACCAGCAGTTTGCAGAATGCTGACACACAGTAGTACAGTGACACCCGGATCCAAAGCTGACAGGGGACAGCATGAGCTGAGGGAAATCCCCTTCTCTAAAGCACTCTCAGCCCAAACAGGAAGACTTCTCAGGCTCTGGAAGGAATTGCTCCAAAAATGCCTCACTAACAGGGACCTTTATTCCAACGTGAATTCTATGTTTAAGATTTCCTTTTCTCACAGAACAACTCAAGAGAAGCTGAAAGGCTCTGGTCTTTTTAATGACAGGTGTTGCAATCTAAGACAATTGAATTTTCTGCTCTGCATCCTGGCTTTTGAAAGCATAAAACTGAAAAACCAACTCATGGAATTTAGTAAAGATTAAAGAAGTTAATGGTAAAATGCCTTACATTATCACTGATAAATACTTAACACATGTTAGCAATTCATTAGTAACATTAACAGAAAAACAATATTTTAAGCATTTATTTTCAAATGAGGCACTTTGCTAAGTTTGGTGGGAGGTACATAGAAGCCTAAATCACAACCAGGATATCCAGGTTTATGCAACTTACATAGGAAAAGAACCAAGAAAACAGCCTAGAGACTTAACGGAACCAAACAGAAATGATAATGGGCTGCAGTATTTAATCAATGAGCACAGCATTATCAATCAGGAAAAAAGACCACTTCCTGCTGATAAATGAGAGGAAAACAACTCAACTAGAATCACAAAATGTGACAGAGTAGCTGGTCTGCTCACACATTTGCTTATTTTATATTTAGGCTAAAACAAATGGCTCCACTTGTGCTCCCTGTTATGTGTATATATTGTTGCTTTTTCCCCCAATCATAGTATCTCACATTTTATTTTAAACTCTTGCTGGAATTGTTCTTACTGGAACCTCGAAGGGATCTGCGGAAACAGCATGCCACTATGGTTTAGACTAGGGAGCAGAAGCACACAGAGTGGTTGTGGTTGTGAAAGACCACACACTACAAGGCAGAACACTAAATTCCAAATATCCAGGCTTTAATGTCAGTGGAATTTGTGGTGTTCCCTCTTCCGATGAGTTGTTCATTAAAACTCCAGGTTTAAACCCCAAAACCTTGTTTTAAATGTCCCATTGACTTCACCAGTCTTACTTGCCCTTAAAACAAAATAATGCCCCCTCTTCAATAATAGCATTTGCTTGATTCACTACTAATATTGTATAACTTGGAAACCATAGGATCTGGGAGACATAAGACATTGTTAACATATTGTTTGAAATTCTGTAGTTGTTTAAGAGGTTTACACATAGTTCTATATAATAAAGAGCTAATATGCTAATTAGACCACACAGCAGAACAACCGTCTGGGTGACCTTCCAGATGAAGCTGTGGCTGGGAGGGCCGAACCCCTTGCATCGGGCCTCTAGTATCTATATAATTAAGGTTACAGGATTTAGTAAATAACACAGAGTTGCAACTTAATGGCAAAGCTAAAACTTACTTGCAGGACCTGAAGAAAATAGTGGAAATTTTTTTGCTGATCTCCACGCTACCATATTTTGGATAGCCAGGTTCTCAGCTGAAGTTTAATCCCTGGCTGTTCTCCCCTGGGGAGTGAGGGGAACGATAATTGCATCACCTCTGGATGCTTTAAATTGTGCACAGTTTCTGATGTATAGTAGCATGGAGGTGACTGAAAATTTAAATATAAATGGAAAGGCTAGAATGATCTGCAAGAGAGATACTTGGATATTTAGATTGCTACACCAGACAAGAATTCAAAAGGGGACAAAGTTCATTGGTCAGTGCATTATTCCCTCATTGATTTTCCCTGCCAGTTCCTTCCAGCTCATTGATTTCCATTGCTGATTGAGTCATGTTCATGGGCGGCTAGGAGGTCACTTCATTTCCCTTTTGCTCATTTTTTTCTGCCGACTCCGCACTCCTCCACATGTGCCTGTCACTTCCACTAATCTCAATTGTCTGCTGTCAACAAGGTGATATTCTCTTTGTACAATGTGCCATGTGATGCATAATGCTTAACCAGGGCCTACTCCTCGATTCCATGTAGTCTGCCGTCACTTGGGAGTTTTTAGTTCCTCTGTATTAAAGTTAAAGCTATGCAATGTGCACGGTCCCCAGTGGTCATAGGCAATACACCCTAAGCTGGCAGGAGGAAATAATGTCCTGATCTCTCTGAAAACAGCTGATACCACAGTGTGGAGAGTCACAGACCAAACACACCTAACAGTCACAACTTTCTTTTTAGTGCACACTCTCCAGAAGTCCTTTCATTCAGCAGCAATATGAGGTTGTCTGCCCACTAAGAACTGTTCAACAGGTGGAGGAAATAGGTATATTTTCAGTGATAGCATTTTGTATAATCTGTGTCAGCAATTTGGATTTTATTTACAAGCAAACCCATTTCAAAATACAGTTAAATGTTTCTGTCAAAGTATCAAAAGAATATGAGTATGCGGATCAGGTCTGTACATAGAAGACATATACATTTCTTTTTTTATTACACATATAGTTCTATATCCTGCTGATATACACATTTCAATTCATAGTGTACTTTAATCACAGATACAGTCCTTAGGAAAATAAAACCAGTTGGAGAGCTGTACAGTTTTATGTTATGCAAATTATAAATGCATTAGGGACAAAGCAGGCTGTTCATGTCCAGGCAAAAATCACAAACATATTCACAGAGATGACAACAAAAGCTTCTTTAAGACCACAGAGTTACTGCCCTTAATGAGATATTTTTCAGGTCTGTTTAAACATTGAAGATTATGCCTTTAAATTTTTTATACCACTTGAAGATGTCATTTACTTTGTATTTATATTTAGTAATTGGCCATGCAAGTTTTGGTTTTAAAATTTATTATGCAACATTCAACAAGACAAACAATATTAAATACTAATCAACTTTTAATAAGAATTATAAATGCTATCTCCTTGCTCAAGACAAGAAAAGCAATCATTGCAATCAATCAGGTAGTCTAATCAATTTTCAAAATGAAATTAACCATGCATCATGTAGAAAAAAAAATCCTTGAATAGAATAGTATACTATGTCTTTGCTACAAGAGATAAGCTCAGTTTTATAAAATGTTAAAAAGATATTTAGTTTCTGCATGATCTAGTCATGCTGATGCATTTTCAAAGGTCTCATGTCTTTTCAGTGACTTGATGGGGAATTACAAAGAGTCAATAGATATATGTTATGAGAATGTCATTTGATATCTGCAATTTTTCTCCACTTTAGTTCTTATACCAATTATGTCATGGAATTAATTTCAGTTGCTCCAGCATTCACCAACGTTCAAATATGGTATAAACAATAAGTAATTTATCACAGAGGTATATTTCATGAAAATAAGTGTTCTTACTAATTAGAAAATGATTTAAATTGCTTCCTAAGTAAGTTTTGTCAAAGAGTTTTTAAATAAGTTCTCTTCAGAAATATTATGTTATATAAAGATGAGTCATCCAGTTTAGTTAACAAACTAGAGGCCCGATGCACGAAGATTTGTGCAAGAATGGGCCTTCCTTCCCCTGGCTGCCAGCACCACTTTTGCTCCGGCCAGAGCCACCTTTCCGGCTTCCCACGCTGCCCAGAGGCCCGGAGTGGCTGGGGAAGTGTGGAATGCCTGCGTCCATGGTGATGATGCAAGCGTTCTGCCCCGCCCTGGCCGCTAGGCACCTGCGTATGCAAATTAACCAGCCACCTTTGTTGAGTTAATTTGCATACTCACTGATTGGCTGGTGGGCATCTCAAAGGTATGGTCAATTTGCATCTTTCTCTTTTATTAGTGTAGATAAGGAATTGAGGACTGTAGTGTACCAAACGATATGCTGGGCACTGGGAATACCAATATGAAAGAAATTTGCAGACTTTAAAGAACTTTAAGGCCAGTGAAGGAGTTGAAGGAGACAGCCAGGTAAACAGAATGAAAAATAAAGTTGTGAAGTGCAATGACCTTTCTAAGGAATTGTACATACCTGACTGGTAAAAGAGAGTTGGTTTTTATAAATATTTCATAGAGAAGTCTGAGTTGTTAATAAAATAATAATTATAATAATAAAAACTTCTATTGTATAATATTAAATGTTGTTCTACAATTTATATATACTATGTTCTTTTATTCTCACATAATATAAGTGGGCTTAGTGTTATAATTACACTCATATTCATTTTAAACATGGGGAAAGCTGCCCAGCTGGCGTGTTTCAATGGTTGAGCATTGACCTATGAACCAGGAGGTCACAGTTTGATTGCTAGTCAGGGCACATGCCTGGGTTGTGGGCTCGATCCCCAGTGTGGGACATCTAGAATGCAGCTGATCAATGATTCACTTTCATCACTGTGTTTCTATTTCTCTTTTTCCTCTCTCTTCCTTTCTTAAATCATTAAAAATATGTATTTTTAAAAATGGGGAAATCTGAGTCTCATAAAGTTTGAATAACCTGTCCAAAGTCACAAGGCACTAATTGGTGAACCTGGTGTAGTAACCATGAATTTGACTACAAGTCACCTAGATGCTTTACTGTTTTGTTGAGATATATTTAAATTCAAAGTTCAAAAGCCCTCATTTAATTTCTCTTTTCTTTGAGTCAAAAACCCATGAGCATTATCCGGAGATACCATTTACCATCATTTTCAAATAATTAAACTGGTATCTAACAGTGTGCTGCACATTTTAAATGAGTTATTTTATTATTAAAAATACAAAGGCATTTGAAAGAACCATTTGACATTAATGTTGCTGACTATCTGCATAACAAATAGGCTTTGCTGATGCTATCTGCTTTATGTGTAGAATTCTGCAAAAAAAGGAGTTTTGAATAAGAGAGAAGCATTCTTGACAGCCTATCCAATATTATCTATTAAGGATATACACTTGACATGACAATACTTGACCAAGAACAAACAATAATCACTATTACATTGACATAAAAGCCCCTTTTACAAATAGCATCTAGCTTGTTACTCAAAAGATTTCGCAAAGTCAGAGGCATGAGTAACTCAAAAATCCTTTAAAATTATTTTCAATTGTTTTCTGATGCTATCATTTTATAAACAGAGAGTCATTTTAATATTATTATTTAGAGCATGTAGCTATACCCTAAGGAATAATTCATTCTATAGCATCGGTAAGGAGGGCAGGGAGAATAATATGTGTGCTTATTATCTCAATCAACCCCAGAATCCACCTTGACATCATTTTCCCCACTTACCCAGATAGGAAATTTTGAATGAGGGAGGTTAATGAATAAGCCAGAGCCTTCCTTGTAATACAGCCAGTATCAGGGAAGCCAGGACCCATATTTACTAGTAAGACTTATGACTCTAAACTCCATACATTATTTTTCACAACATATTGCTTCTAAACCTTCTTTGACATTAACAAGAATATATAAGGTTACTTACAAAACAAAATTGAGCCTTAAATGTTCTATAATATCCAGACTCTAAAGATCTTATGTCAGAACAAGTGCATGATTTAGTGCCAAATATACCAAATAAAATGTAATTTCTAGCAGGCATGTTCATGTGTATGTGGGACATCCATGCCCACCAATCACACAGGAGGTACCTGCAGCTTCAGTGAGTAGTTTTATACATAACAGGAATCATTTCCTCCTAGGTACCTAATTTCATTTTCTCCCTCCTGATTTCTTGCCCTTAACTATGACACATACTCACATCTTTCCTGTCCTTGTTACTTTCCATCTATCTTTACACATGTAGCCTCTGTTTATCATAGTGGTTTTGTATAACCCCTTATCAATACTTACTTATCCAGGCAATGAGTGCTGCAGTACTCTAACAAATCCCTCACCACCATAATATTTAAGTTGTGGATGTAGAAAATAAATAAGTAAACCTGAATTAATTTAACTTCAATTGATGAAAAATGTTATGAAAAACATAAAGTTGCTAAGCAACTTTGGGGAACCTTTTTTCTGTCAAGGATCCATTTAGATATTTATAACATTATTCGCCGGCCACACAAAATTATCAACTTAAAAATTAGCCTCCTATATTTGGTCAAACATTTCATTAAGCCACCCCTAATGCCTTGGCAGGGCCAGACGGAATGGCCTATTTCAGGTATACCTATCAAGGAAGAGCTCGCTGAGAAAGTAATATTTAAAGAGACTCACAGAATGAGAAATACTGAGACACAAGGAGTTTGTTTCAAACAGTGTTCTAGAAATTAAAACACTACATGCAAAATCCCTGAAGCAATAAAAAGCTTGGTTTGCAGGAATGACACCAGTCAAGAAAACCTTTGAATATTTTGATACAAGAAAAAAATATATTAATAAAATTACTGCTAATGGAGGTGCAAGATTAAAAATAGTAGGACCAGTTTGGCATTGGTAGGAGTTGGATAAATAGTTCTGGCTTGGCCCTATTAGGTTAGAAATAGCTATTCAATATGCAAGTAGAAATATCAAATGAGCTACGTATACGATTCTGGTATTCAGTGGAAAGGTCAAATCTTGAGATATAAACTTAGGAATTGTTAGTCTATAGATAGAGTGTGAAGCCATGGGGTCACAGTGGACATAATATAAATAAACATATGTGGGTTAAGGAAAATTATTAGGGTTACTTCAATCTTTAGAGGCCAAGCACAGGAGGAAGAACTATAAATGGAGACTCAGAAGGAAAACTGTGGTGTATGAATACAATTAGGTGAGAGTAATGTGCTAGAAACAAAACAAAACAAAGTGTCTCAAGAAAGTGGGCATGAGAAATTGTGTCATATGAAATTAAGAAGTTAAAGTAGTATGAATATTGGCTATTGGATTTCACATGAAGGTAACTGTTAGTGATGCTGACAAGAATAGTTTCACTGAGAAAAGTCAGAGAGAAAAAGGCAGTTACTGTATGATTTCTCTTATATGTGAAATCTAAAGAACAAAATAGACTCATAGATACAGAGAGCAAACTGACAGTTGAAAGAGGGGAGGGGTTTTCGGGGGCTTGGTGAAAAAGGTAAAGGGGAACTACAAATTGGTAGTTTCAGAATAGTCACAGACATGTAAATTACAGCATAGGGAATAGAGTCAATAATCCTATATAATAAAAGCCTAATATGCAAATTGACTGAACGATGGAACCACCAATCGCTATGATGTGCACTGACCACTAGGGAGCAGACGCTCAACCCAGGAGCTGCCCCCAGCCTGCAGGCCCCAGGCCAGCCAAAGTGGGTGCCAGCGGGGGCCCCCAAAGGCCCTGCCAGTCACCCCACAAAGGGAGGCAACTGGCAGTGGTGGGGGGCAGGGCTGTTGAGCGGGCAGCACCAGGTAGGCCAAGGCGAGTGACACTGGGGGCCCCCCAATTGCCCCACCGGTTGCCTCACAATTGGTCCTGATCACCGGCCAGGCTTAGGGACCCTACCCATACGAATTTCATGCATCGGACCTCTAGTATAGTAATAACTATGTAAGAGGCTAGGTGGTTTGTTGAAACATAGGGGGGTGACCGGCAGGGCCTTCGGGGGCATTTTTCTAATAGCTACTGAGGTTGAATATATTTTCATATGTCTGTTGGCCATTTGTATGTATTCTTGGGAAAAGTGTCTGTTCAGGTCTCTGCCCATTTTTTAATTGGATTATTTGGGATTTTTTATTGTTGTTGAATTGTATGTTTTTTTATATATATTTGGATATTAACCCTTTTTTTGAAGCTGTTGTTTGCAAATACCCTCTCATTTGGTTGGCTGCCTTTTTGTTTAGTTAGTGATTTATTTCTTTGCTGAGCAGAAGCATTTTACTTTGTTATAGCCACTGTGGAAAACAATAGGGTGGTTCATATAAACTTAAAAATTGAGCCTTCGCCAGTGTAGCTAAGTTGGTTGAGCATTGTTCCTAACAATTAGTACTTTTTCATATACCTTTTCAGCATTTGGAAAAATTCCTATGCAAGTCCTTTGCCTATTTTTTTTTTGGAATTATGTTAAATCTTGCTGGTTTTCATACAAATTTTGCATGCCAATTAGTAAAATAAAAAATAAAAGGCTAATGTCCCTCTTACTTGTTAATAATTAACAAGAATACACGAAATGATATTATTGGGACATAGAACACATTGAATGTATATTAACACAAATTAATATAAACCATAATCCTAGATAAACACATCTTACTGGTATCCTTTCAACTCTATGTTAATCATAATTACCAATAAAAAGCATTGAATACCAACTCTTCTCAAGTCATGACAGCCTTAAAGTGCAACCAGCAATTGGGCAATAGTAGGACTGCCCATGAAAGTCCATAGCTACCATGCAGGTGTGTACTGATCCCAGATTCAACTTAAAAGGTTGTAGATGAATGGCTATATAACCACCACCAACAGCAACAGCCAAATAACACCTGGCCACTTACTCTGAGCCAAGCAAAGTAATTTAGTACACTTGATTGTTTTACTTCAATTAATGCAACAATGTTGAAGTGTGCACCATTAAAATCCACATTTTATAGTTGTAGATGGAAAGTGGTATAGATGGTGAGTAATGTATTCAAAATCACACAACTCATCACAGGCAGAGCCAGCGCCAAAAACCCAGAGATCCTGACTTTAAAGGCCATACTTATGTATACCCTGTCATGTGCACTTCCCTGCCATCTTCACATAGAAGATGTGAGTTCCAGATGGTTTGATGAATTAGATGGGAAAAGATAGGTTTCCCTGGAAATATTGGGAGTGCAAGAAATTCATAAAACACCTGAAAGTGTTCCCATTCACTATACTAAAATGTTTTAGTATAAAAGTTAATAATATAGAAGTTGGCTAGAAATACTCTTCACACAAAACTTAAAATCAGATCTAAATTCAACTGACATTTTCGTGTGCTCCCTTATAGAGTTATGTTTTATGTATATATGCCTTCTCTGCAAGAAATATCTGGCCTGGTTAAGGGCAGGGGTCATTTGTTACCCTTTGCATCCTACCATGTAGCTCCTTGATTTACACTCTCGCTACAGGAGGTTACAGAAATTAATTCATGTCATGCCCTTCATAGAGAAATCATGAGACAAAATGAATGTCAGGTACTTATCGTTTGCTGACCTCAAAAACATGGCAGAATTCAAGGAGCAAGTGATGTAGGCAACTTTTATATATATAAAACATATCCCCATGCTTTCTATCAAAATCTAACTGAACAGAGATGTACTGATTCTGATCCTTTGTGAGTTTGGTGTCTAGAAAGCATGGTCTTGAAAATCCTAATTGCCTTTTTTTTAAGGAATATGCTATTTTTTCTTAGTTTGTCTGCACCTGCACCTCACATGATGGATTTTGTTTTTATGACTGAATTTGCAGTTGTTTCTCTCCTTCATATAATGAAGCACAGAAGGTTGATAAGTATTAATGAGGTATTGCCAACATAGCTTTCTATATTTTGTGGAATAAATAGTAAGAGAAACAGAATGTTAATAACAAAGGGACACATGTAATGGTCTTGTGCTTTAATTGAAATTTTAGATGTTTATTTCACCAACTCATCTAAATGTGCCTTGATTTGAGTCACCCTCTATTACTCTGAAATTTGAAAGGGTGAAAAGAACAATGCCAGCTTAATACCTGTTAAGGAAGGCATATATGTGAATTAATAATAAAGGTACATTATTGAAGACATTTCCCCTTCCTTCCTGTAGTGTCAGCTTTTCCAAAAATGCCTCAAATTACTATTCAAACATTCAGGGGACTGCTCTGACAAATGAAACAATTAACACCCACTCATTGTTCTGTCATCACTATCAAAATGGAAACCAACTCACTTGAGATAAGTATGTGAGCAGGGATTATGATTTTCAGCCACATAAAGCACCATGCAGCATTGATATAGTCAAATATATTCCTATCAAAAATAATCACTAAGAACCTAATAGAACATAATAGAAAAAGGGACTTAATATGGTAATGCATTCAGTTGCCTTGAAACTACTGTTTAAAAATTCTACACCTTCTTTACATGTCACGGTTATTTCTCTTGATACATACTACAACTTTTGGTCAGCTGGCTTGTTCATGTTTTCAGAGAATTAATTTGTTATTTTTATCCTTCCCTCAAGCAGGAACTATCCCTGTTGTTATAATATTATCATGAAAATTTGCACCCAGTATTCAATTAACTTGAAGAAAATTTTAGGCAGCACTTTTTTAAGCAACATTTTTTATAGGTAGGGCTTTAAAGCATTTTAATATCTCTTCTAACTCATTCAGAACATGGGCAAAGTAATCACCCACTTTGAGTTATAGGGATTTGCTTTCAGAAAAAGAACTTCACCCAAGACATTGGTTTTCAAACACATTTCCAATTCTTATTCAGTAGGAGAGACTGAAGACCCTATACCTTATCAGAAATAAATTACTCTCCTGTTAAACTGCCTGCTAAACAAGGAGCTACATTCCTATTAAAATCCAATTAAACATTCATCACATTTGATAGAAATAATTAGAACAACTGTAGAGGGTAAATGGCTTCAAGCACTGTAGCCGGAAGAACTGTAGATTAGTGTTAAAAGGGAAACTAATAGACAATATGCTGGGGATTTTTCTGCAATGATACCTTCTTTATTGAGCCAATTTTATTTATTGCCATTTAGTGATTTTTCATAGTTTCTCTAACTTGTTTGGAAAGTATTGCATTTCCTTCCTGTTTGCTTCTGCTAATAAGGATATTGTATTTGCTTTTATGGGGTAAATCAAACAGTGTAGTAATAACATAGCAAATCTTGCAAAAAATACTCTAAAACTTGCAGCATTTAAAATATTTGTAAATCATTTTTTCAGGTTTTTAAATGGCCTCATTGCAGCACATACAAGTTAGCTATGGATCACTTTAATTGTCTTTCTCCCAAGGATATGAGCACTAGAAACTGCTAACCTAGACATTATAACCTGTAGATATGCACACATGGTTTCCTTGTGAAGTCATCTATTCTCCCATAGTGGCTATTGACAGTCTTTTTGCTGAATCTTTCCCAGTGGTTCTTAGCAGTAATTTGTACTTCTTGTCTTCTGGTTTTGCTAATCAAATTGTAGAGGAATGTTTTTAGACTTTACATATGTCTATAAAGAAAAGCTACTTTTACATTGGGGTTATTGGGGTTAAAAGGAAATATTCTAAGCAGAGCAATGACCAGTACACAATATATTTTTGTAAAAGATGACAAATACTGTAAATATAACCATGTAGAAGAATATAAATAGAATATTAAACATCAGTTTATATACACTGACTTGGTAATATTAAAATTGAATAGTTAGATAATAAATGCACTATGAGACATCAGGAACAAATAAGTAGGATGATTCTTGATCATTATAATGTATCCCTTCTCACTAGTTAAATATCAGCTGTTTTTACCTATTAGATTTTTAATACCAAAATACTTAATCTTTCTTAAACCTCCTTGTAATTGTCAAAACTATGAATAGTTACTTCTTGGCTCCAAGAACTTGTTCGTTATCAGCGTTCCTCTCTCTTTAAAAGTTATATTTGTTTTTCCACAATTCGCCTCCTTTTCTCTTACTGAATAGATTATTATTGAGAGGGGATTATTGAGGGGGGAGAAAGGCAAAGGCAGCTCTCAACTCATTTCAGTATAAATTACCAAAGGAAAAGAAGTTCACCAAACAACTTTTTGTAGAAAAGCTCCTGGGATAGGACTTAGATTGGCCCCACGTGGCTCAAGTACACAATCATTGTGACCATGACTGACTCAAACCTTGTCTCATGCCCACTCATAAGCAAGGAGGATTCCATAACTGGAAGTTGGGTTGTGGACAGGAATATATGTGCAAGGCGGAAGGAACAGTAGATACATTAGGTCTATTCCATGAAGCTACTGCCAAGTAATCTTTGATACTTTACTGCCTTCAAAGACTCCCTGGGCCTTGTCACAGCCAAGGCAGCTCATGGGCTGCCTGTAAAGCTGAGGTTCATAGGGGATAAACCTTTCCTGTTTCCTCAAGTGAGAAGTGAGCTGAAGATAAGTTAATCTATTTTTCAGGGCTTTCTGTCTTTCTCAATTCTACTTTTTTCCTTGCTCTCAATAAAGAACTTGATGCTATACTGTTTTGTCATCTAATTGTCCTCTATTATTCAATCTACCTCTATGTTTCTATAACAAAACCTTTTCACATTAGTGTTAGTAAATGTACAATTATATTTTTCTTGCAGTTTCACTTGAAAAGTGGCAAATTTATTAAAATAAAATAAAACTATTAAGATATTTCCATATTGAACTTTCTTAACATAATTTCCCTCCCAAATCTCATGTACAGACAGAATTTCTTCAGTCTTTAAATTTAAATAAGGAATAAGCTCCTATGTTAGGGAAATGTCTAAATATTTGGAGTTTTAGAACAAATGTATAATGTGAAATTTTAGGGGCTATCAAATTATTTACATTTTATTTAAAATTAATTAAATAATTAGGTAGACACACATATTTAAAGGTAATAATTCATTCTGAACTAACTTGCTTTTAAGAAATACTTTTTTTTTCAAAATACCTTAAAGGCTATGCTGACCTCAAAATCAGCCCATTGCTTATTAATTCTGTTTAGGATTATACATTTTAAAGCCATTTTATGGTAGGATACTTGAATATTTTATGATGATCTGTGTTTCATGGCATCAGAAATTTGAAAGAATTAAATTATCAGAAATAAATTGTAAAGAGTTATACTGACTAGTAAGAGCAGTAATACATTCAGTTATCAATTTATTTTAAAATTGCATAGTAACATAATTAGCATATACCTATGAATTTTAGATTTAAAGTAAAACATTAAATCTATATTTTATTTTTTATTTGTATTTGTTTATATTCAAAGATCAGATGTGCCCTTATTTTAAATTAATTACAATGTTACAATGTCAAATGGCAAACTCTAAATACATGACTTTAAAGAGAAAATTTATTTTATGCAAACTACATGGTTAGGTTAATATTTAAAATGGATGTTGTGAAAATAAATTACATAAAACCTAGGACTATCATTTTTAAACTGAAAAAGACACTAATGCATTTCAAGATGTATAAATCAAAGTGTACTTTCATTCTAGCTAAATAATAGAAACCTTAATTAATGGAAAAGCAGTTGTGTGAAATTAAGAGTAAAATTAGGCATGCTTTCAATCTAAAATTAAAATTTGTGATGTTTATTAAAGAAACGCTTTTAAACATTAAAACTAAGAAATAAACTCTTAATATTTGCTGTTTCTTTTCCTAGTAACCTGCTAAAATGTTCTTTTTAGAATTAGTGTAAATTTTTCTAAAAAAATAATATTTAATTTTCTTATTCTATAATCTGTACTGTCAAACTTTACTGATACTAAAAGTTGCAGGTATGAACTTGCTATTTGGCATATGCTCTAATTTTCCTATAGTCAACTTCTAGTCCTGGAGAATATACTTTTAAAAATATAGGGAAGAGATTAAGAGGTACAAATTTGTAGATATAAAATAGACACAGGGCTGTAAAGTACAACATAGGGAATCTAGTCAATAATATTTCAGCAATTATTTATGGTGCCAGGTAGGTACTCAATGTATTGGGGAAATACTTTGTAAATTACATGATTGTCAAACTGTTATGCTGTACACCTGAAACTAATCCAAAACAACATTGAATGTTAACTATAATTGAAAAAGAAATTTAGGAAAAGGAAACAAAAAAATAGGGCCAACAGTTTGAGAGAAGGTATATGAAGTATTTGAGCAATAAGTGGAACCTATCTGTGTAGATTTTTTACTCATTTAAAAAAATATTTGTGTTTGTACACATTAAGTAAGTGTTAGCAACTAAGTAGTGGTAGTGGTGATGGGGAATACAGTAGTCAATACGATGAGAATTGATATGTATATATATGATATGTGAATTGATAAGATATATATATATATAAAGAGAGAGAGATGTCTGTATATACCTACATATTTACATACAAATCATGTATATTTCCAATTTTATTTTCTCTTACTCTAATAATAAAAATTAATACATATGCAGTATAAAAATATGTAAAGTAGAAGACATTTATAAAAATAAATTAACAATGAATTCTATTTCTATCTTTGATAGCTAATTCCTGTTTGATAGTTTCATAATCACAATCAATGTATGGGAATGAAATCAAAATGTGGTAGTTGGGATCTGAATTCATTGTCTCGCAAACCAAAAAATGGATTCGCGGACAAAAACGTTTAGTGGAAGCAAAGTTACTGAGAGAAGCCAGTCCTGGAAAAAGTGCAGCTGGGGTTCTAGGGCAGTAAAAAGCAGGCCAGTATCCAGAGCTTCCGTTCCATGTTGCAGTAGCTGGAAGTAGTTCAGTATCCAATTCAGTATCCAAGGTAATTAATATCAATTAGTCATGTATGTGTGGAGTCCCACATGGCCATAAGCCACATGGGCCCAGAGGAGAGAGAGAGAGAGAGAGAGAGAGAGAGAGAGAGAGAGAGAGCGCTTCTGATTGGTTCTTTCAAAGAATTCTGCCTTAAGAACATCCTTGGGATTGGTTATATGCCTCACTGCCTTGTGATTGGTTATCTGCAAGCTGTCTGTCTTAGCAACATCCATGCATTTTAAAGTTTATGTCTCCTGCTGCTGACCTTCTTTCCCTGCCCAGCTAGGTTACCTTAGCAATTCCACCTATCTGGGCCTAGTCTTCCCCTCCCAGCTGGGTTATTTTGTTTGTCTTTGTAGTGCAGTCAGCAAGCTGTACCCTGCCAGCATCTGCAATGGTCCACTTCCCACCCCCCGTGGTCGTGTCCCTCTCTACCTAGCCCTCTTCTTCTATGTCCTCAGGAACATACCCTAAAATTGTTTTGCATTTTATCTCATAAACTATTTTGACATAATTTCAAGTTTAAATATATTGTAAACATTGTACCATGATATTAAATATTTAGTGAATACATGAGTGTTAATAACTATATAGTAGGCCATCTTCTGACCATAATATACTTCATTTTATTCAATTTAATGTGTTTTTTCTTTACTTTTTTCATTTTTTTTCTCACTACTTTTAGTAGAGTGGAGTTAAAATCACTGTGTTTATTTTTTATGGTCCATCTCATTTCATTGGAGTTGCTAAAAAATGATTAAAAGAGTAAAGGATTAAAAGCATAAAGATAATTAAAACATCTTAATATATATTTATTAAGATGTGGTGTCAAAAAACTTTAAAGGTTAAAATATCTCCTTGCTTTTAAGCTGAGAGAAACCTCTCTGCTATCATTATTTTTTTGCTGAAATAATCAGCATTATCTTTATAAAGTTTAGTTTGGTAAAGAATCACAACCTTTCTGTAAGCAAATAAATTTTCTAATCAGATTTTGAATTATTTTATTAACTCTAATATTAGTATATAAAAAGTTTAAAAATTTTTGTGCAGTGAGTGGAACATTTTCCTTAATAACTGAGGAAGCAATGGATACTTAAAAGAGCACCTAGAATTAGTAGCATTAAGTTTCAGTCAAATGTCTACTAATTCTTATCAGTTTTTCATCAGCATTTATGATCTATTTTTCCCTCTCTCTGGGACAATTTGGTTGATATTCATCTATTTACTTACCAGTATGAAAATTCCACACTGTTTATGGATGTTGACCATTCTGGTTGGCTAGTTAATATATCATTTAGATTTTCGCTTCCCTCCAATCAACCAGAGTGAACTTTTAAAAATGTAAACATCATGATAAACATTTTATTACTAAAATTTCTCTAATGGCTTCTTCTAATATCTCTTAGAATAAAACCTAGAACATTCTTATAGCCTATAAAACCTTCATGATCTACCTACAACACATTAAACATACTCCAAATTCAAGACCTTTGCTCTTAATTTTTCTTTGCTTGATTATTCTTTTCCCAAATGTTCACATGTGTTACTGCATCACTCAATAGATGTCTTGGTCAAATGCCACTTTCTTAATGCAGCTTTCCTTACCCATCCTATCTAAAATAATATTGTCCCCCACATCATACTCTCTTCACCTTCTTTACCAATAGTTAATGCTACACCAATAAACATAGATATCTATACATATCTACACTAATAAAAGAGAAACATGGTAATTGGCGTACGACCGCTACCCTTCCCATTGGCTAATCAGCATATCCTTATGCAAATTAACTGTCAGCCAAGATGGCGGCCAGCAGCCAGGCAGCTGGAAGCGAACATGAGGCTTCCTTGCTTCAGTGACTGCAGACTCCAACATTCCCCGCCT
>NW_005365409.1:401951-475501 GCF_000412655.1 Myotis brandtii | reverse complement strand
ACTGTAGTGGCTCCCCACAATAAAGTTTTAATTCTGTTTCTTTGTTACTAATGTTGTGGCCCCACCCCATAACAAAGAAACAATTTCTGGAGGATGGGGCCCAGGAATCAGGATTTTAAAAAGATTCCCAGGTGATTCTAATGTGCAGCCAAGGTTGAGAACCACTGCTATAGATAGTATTAAAAATATATCTAAACGTGCAATTCTTTGTCTGAAAAATGAGCATGTTCAAAAATTAAATGAAGAAAATTTGGATATACTCGATGGAGATTTTCACACATATTTGAGTGATGATTCCATTGATTCCACAGATGATGCTGAAAAGAAAAATTTTCCCATCGAATTTCTTAATAGTATTACTCCTTCGGGAATGCCGTGTCATAAATTAAAATTGAAAGTGGGTGCAATCATCATGCTATTGAGAAATCTCAATAGTAAATGGGGTCTTTGTAATGGTACCAGATTTATTATCAAACGATTATGACCTAACATTATCGAAGCTGAAGTATTAACAGGATCTGCAGAGTGAGAGGTTGTTCTGATTCCAAGAATTGATTTGTCCCCATCTGACACTGGCCTTCCATTTAAATTGATTCGACAACGGTTCCCCGTGATGCCATCATTTGCGATGACTATTAATAAATCACAAGGACAAACTCTAACAAAGTAGGCATATTCCTACCTGAACCCGTTTTCACACATGGTCAGTTATATGTTGCTTTCTCTCAAGTTTGAGGAGCATGTGACATTATAGTTAAAGTTCTAAATACTTCATCACAAGGGAAATTAATCAAGCACTCTGAAAGTGTTTTCACTCTTAATGTGGTGTACAGGAAGATATTAGAATAAGTTTAACAACTTTATCAGTCATTGTTTGCATCACTGTTGTTTTTATATCATGTTTTTGTTGTTTTCATATCATGTTTTTGTCATTTTTATATCATGCCTCTGTTGTTGTTATATCCTTTTGTTACTGTTTATTTATTAATAAATTTATATATTATTTTCATATACATTTTACTAATTTCCTTTTATCTCTCACACTTCTATTATAGAGAAAGGGCAAATAGCAATATTAAAATATCTCTGCTAATTAGTTCCCTTTTTTAAAAAAATATATTTTACTGATTTTTTACAGAGAGGTAGGGAGAGGGATAGAGAGTTAGAAACATCGATGAGAGAGAAACATTGATCAGCTGCCTCCTGCACACTCCCCACTGGAGATGTGCCTGCAACCAAGGTACATGCCCTTGACTGGAATAGAACCTGGGATCTTTGAGTTCGCAGGCCAATGCTCTATCAACTGAGCCAAACCGGTTAGGGCAATTAATTCCCTTTTAATGTGCACGAATTTTGTGCACTGGGCTACTAGTATACATATAAATTATTTGGTTAATATCTTCCCGTTCCCCCCACCACCTTTCCCTTTGTAATTCCATGTCTCTGGATCTATTTTATTTGTCAGTTAATTTTGTTCATTATGTTCCTATTTTCTGAAAAGTTTTCTTCTTTCTCAATGTCAGGACATGACAGAATAAGACTTAATTAATCACAGATCATAAAATAAGTACAATACTGGTATTCCATATATATTCTTATGGAAATGACCTCATCCACCATAGAAAAGAGAATTAATAGACTGATCTTAGACACTTTCATAAGGCCTTAAAATTCAGTGGTTCTCAACCTTCCTAATGCTGCGACCCTTTAATACAGTTCCTCATGTTGTGGTGACCCCCAACCATAAAATTATTTTCATTGCTACTTCATAACTGTAATTTTGCTACTGTTATGAATTGTAATGTAAATATCTGTTATGCTATATGTGTTTTCCGATGGTTGCGACCCACAGGTTGAGAACCGCTGCCTTAAATTATTGTAAACAGGATAAAATTAGAACATTTGCAGTATAGTCTGTTAGAACCAGCAGAAGGAACTTAAATTGTAACAAAGTATTTTTTCATCAATATTTTAAACACCTCTATTACATAACTATTATTCCTGAAAATTGTGGTTACCATGGTTCTCTATAAATAGGAGGATTATGCCAAAAATAACAAACATAAAAAATTAAATGCCATTCTGCATGTATAACTGCTAAGTTTCATCATCTTTACAAATTCAACTTTCATAAAATTAATCATTCTGTGAATCAATTCTTCTAATAAACAATGTAATTTCTTAAGGGAGGACAAATTTCCTAAATTAATGTATTTTCTTTATCTTATAGTTATGTTCATTTTTGCATCTAAAAATAAAGCTGTTAAATAGCTCATATATTTATGGCTCTCTTTTTAAAAAAATATGTTTTTATTGTTTTTAGAGAGAGGAAGGGAGACGGAGGTACAAAGAAAGACAGAGAGAGAGAGAGAGAGGGAGGGAGGAAGAGAGAGGGGGGGAGGGAGAGAGAGAGAGAGAGAGAGAGAGAGAGAGAGAGAGATTGAGATTAGTGGCCTTCAGTATGGGGGCCTAATCTACAACTTGAGCATGTGCCCTGACTGGGAATAGAACTGGTGATCTTTTGATGCATGAACAACACCCAACCAACTGATCCACACCAGCCAGGGCTCATATCTCTCTTTAAAATATAAGAATAAAAATATTTTTCTAAAGTTATAAAAATATTATATCCAGAAACACATTTACTTTATTTCCTTCTATTTAAAATAAACTTTTATTAGAAATACTTAGATATAACCACATAATATGTTGAACCTATAAACACCTATTAGATTTTCCAAGAACAGCAAAATTTTATTTTTAATTTAAGTACATCAGATGTTAAAATTAGAATAAAATATGGACTAAAGTTATGTTTCTGGTATTATAATTATTTAGTTTTCAATTAATATAATAACAATATAAAATATTCCTTGTGCAATTTAAAGCCATGAATATGATAATCACTATAATTTCAAAATATGACCATTGAGTTTAGTTTTAATGAATTCATCTTCAGTCTCAGCTATAAATTTCCTCCTAAGAATTAAGAAGAATGTCAACCCTTCAACAAAGAGAAAACTAAAATATATCTGTAAAATTTAACAGAGAATGGTTAAATTTGTTTTTATTCCCTTTCTTTCAGTTACACTCCAATGATAAAATGAAAGGACACAACCCTATATAATAAAAGGGTAATATGCAAATTGACCCAAATGGTGGAACAACTAGGAATGACCGGTCACTATGATGCACACTGACTACCAGGGGGCAGACACTCAACATAGGAGCTGCCCTCTGGTGGTCAGTGCACTCCCACAGGGGGAGCTCTGCTCAGCCACAAGCTGGGCTGAGGGCTTTGAGCGCAGCAGTAGTGGTGGAAGCCTCTCCAACCTCCTCAACAGTGCTAAGGATGTCTGACTGTGGCTTAGGCCGGCTCCCTGCTGTCAGTCGGACATCCCCCGAGGGCTCCCGGACTGTCTGACTTCCAGCTTAGGCCCAATCCCCCAGGGAGCGGGCCTAAACCAGTAGGTGGAAATCCCCAAAGGGGTCCTGGACTGCGAGAGGGTGCAGGCAAGGCTGATGAACCCCCCTGAATGCATGAATTTTCATGCACTGGGCTTCCAGTATATAGATAATTGAAGACCTGCTGAGAAGTCCTTTCTGCAGTCCTGTTCAAGTGTTTCACATTAGACCTTTGATTAAACATATAACTAGTAAACCACATGTACCAATATTGTAATTTGGTGTCATATCTGTAAGGAAAAATTGCTAATGAGTATAAATGCTTAAGTATAATGTGCTTTCAATTAAACACAATGAGTCAAGATTAGGAAAAAATAAGGTACATCATCAGCATATATTGGTGCTCACTGCTACAGGGCCAATGAGTTACTTGTTACGCATATTGAAATTAATTACTTTTGTAATTTACTGTCTATTTCTTTTGACACGGGCCAAGATGAACTTGTCTTATATTCTATTTTCTCTTTAATGCATAATGTGAGGGAAACCCTATGACTTTTAGGAGCCAGTTGTAGAGACAAAACTGTAGTTGGTGTTCTAGAACGTAGGCATTCTAAGTCTGTAATATGCAGGCTGAAAAGTCAGGCTGCCTTAATCTTGAGAAAGGGATGTAATTGTAGTATACAGTGGAAAATATATCTGTAAAAAAGAATCTGATTCCATTTTTGATGTTTGACTACTGACAGCTTTTAAGCCTTATCTCATGCAATTTTTCCTTTGCCCCACATCTGGGCAGGCCCAGGTACTCATTTGCCACCTGAGGTAAGTACAAACCACATGCAAGAATTGTCACACTGTCTGAAAACAATAAAAACACCAAGCCAGTCTCCCTTGCTTGCTCTCCAGTCATTTTTAGAACTGCTTGGAGCCAACCTGTTCTCCCCAGAAAACCTCATCCTATATAATAAAAGGCTAATATGCAAATCAACAGAACAGCAGAATGACCGGTCGCTATGACACACATGACCACCAGGAGGGCAAATGCTCAATTCAGGAGCTGCCCCCTGGTGGTCATTGTGCTCCCACAGGGGGAGCACTTGCTCAGCCAGAAGCCAGGCTCATGGTTGGCGAGTGGTGGGAGCCTTTCCTGCCTCCGCAGCAGCGCTAAGTACCCCTTGGGGATGTCTGCCTGCTGACTTAGGCCCACTCCCCCTGGCAGGCAGACATCCCCCAAGGGGTCCCGAACTGTGAGAGGGTGCAGGCCAGGCTGAGGGACCCATGCACTGGGCCTCTAGTTATGTAAATAATGAACCTCTTCATATCCTCTTGGTTTATGTGTGCCATCTGAACCACAACTTAGGGGTCCATCTTGCTTCTGCAGTGTGGCTTAAATGTATCTCTTTCACCTAGGTCAGGTAGCTAAGTTGATTACAGCATCATCCCAATGTACCAAGGTTGCCAGTTTACTTTAGAAGAAAGGGCACATATAAGAATCAAACAATGAGTGCATCAATAAGTGGAACAACAAATCTCTCTCTCTCTCTCTCTCTCTCTCTCAAATTCAATAAAAATAAAAAAAATAAATAAAAGTATCTCTTTTCTTTGTGGAAGTGGTTCTTAATTTGGATGTGTTTTTTTTTTCTTTTTTTTTTCTTGCTTTCTCTAGATAAATCATTCTCAATACCTAGGATTTATTTTAATGGGTGTGTCACACAGATATGACAAAATTGATTTCAGCTTGCAACGACATATACAACTTCAATTTAGTGAGAGTACATATGCTCTGAAGCAGAACTTAAAGATTTTTTTTCAATCACTTGTGAATATGTAGGCAACCAAAATATGTTTATCTTCAAACATAAATAAGTATTGATGTGTTAAAGTACATAATTTTTAAGTTGGACAGCTTATGTATATTTCAACCAACACTTTTCAGAACCACTCTCTGTATAGAGACTCAATGCTTTCATTCTTTTTTCTAAAGTAAATAATTTTCATCAGGATTTAAAATGTCTCATTAGACAAGTCAAATATATGCACTTTGAGACTAGGAAATAAGTAAAAAGAAATAGCTAACAGGAAGTAAAGAACTAGTAAATGTTGAAATTTCAGGCACATTTAGTATTTGGGCAGGGCTGCTTGAGTTGGGTCACATAGTCAATGACCTAATGACTGAATCAACCAACATATACCAGTAGAGCATTCTTTGCCAAGCAACTTCACCAAATTTGTAACAATGCAATTTTTTCCCCAAAGAAAAGTATACTAGTAAAAAAAGGCATGAAATAAGAATCAATGTAGCATTTGTGGTTGCTGAAGTATTTAATTAAGGTACCTCATTAAAAATGTAAGTTACCTGAGTAAAGGAAGCATGTACTATGCAAGTAGTAGGGACTCGTATCATAGTCATTGTTACTGATGATGATGCATTGGTTCTGATGGAAAGCTAGGACAGCAGCGAGCATGGAGACCTAGATTGCAATCTTTAATGACTAGCTGTGCAATAGCAGACATACTACTATTTCCTCTTCAATTTTCCTCACCTGTAAAATGGAATAATAACATTGAATTCCCATAGCTATTGAAAGTATTAAGGCTCTTCATGCAGAGCTTATAATAAAGATTATTTTTTCTCTACTTGCCTTTATTCTACTCAGTGGAATTCACTTATATGCATTTTTATCTCTCTACTAGACTAAAGGTTTTGAGGACAAGCATTATGTGTGTCAGAGCATGCAGCAAGAGCCCTACAGGAGCTCTGCTGGTCTGACTGGCTCTGAGTGGCTGTGAGTCCGTGTATTCTTCTAAACTTTCCTATCTGACTACTCCAGGGCTGGTTCTGCTTAAATCCTGCCCACTGTACTAACTGTTAGGAACTTAGCCCAAGTTCCTCCTTTATACTCTGCTTACCAATAACAGGTGTTGGGTCTGAGCCCCTCTGCCTGGAGCTGGACCTCCTAGGATGCTGGGTTGTAGATGGAGAAGCCAGAGGAGGTTGTGGGTATATAAGAATGAGGCTTTATTGCTGCAGCCAGTGGCCATATAGCCATCAGACAAGAACAGTCCTCACAGCAAAGTTCATACAGGCAGGCAGCCAGACACCGGCTGGTGAATACATATCTTTTCCATAAAACAGCATCAGTCTCTATACCCACAGCTATTATCTGAGCAGCCACAGGCTGCCTCCTAGACTCACCGCCTCACATTGTAGCGGTACCTAAGCTCTCTGGCTCAGCAGCTTCTCCTGTCTCTCCTGCCCAGCTGCGCTCTCTCTCCATACCCCAGCAGACTGCTTCTCACTCCAGCCTACTCCAGTCAACTAGCTGTTCAGTAACTTACTTTTATACCATGTAGACAAAGAAGGCTTCGTGCCAATAGTTGCATCAATCATATTGGCTACTGAAGGGCACAGTGTACCAGTGTACCATGTATCCTTGCACCCGCTCATGGTATCTTGGCCTGATTAGGATTCCCAGGCTCAGAGTCCTTGAACATTCTGTTTAGGCATATGCGCGGCCTTTGGTCATTCTGGTGTATTGATAACAAGGCCTCTGTCCTCCCACTGGCCTTGATTATCCGAGGACCTGGCATGGTTCCCACAATGTGTTTTTGTCATTTATTTTCTTAGCAAAAACTCTTTTCAAGAATATCTCAGGCAATCAGTAAAGTGTGATGATTTAATTAATCAGAATGTTGATGATTTCAAATCAAGCATCCATTGGTCACTGTATATGGTATAGGTGCTGAAGTTTTCCAACAATTGGGCAGCAACTTTATTAGGAAACCTTTTCTACTACACATTTTAACATCTACTTCTTTGCTGTAAAATGTGTAAAGCAACATTGTGGTAATTTCTTGGTGGTATAACGAACCATTAGAAAAGTAAAAAGATGGACCTATTATTTTAGATAGCAGTAGATCACCAGCTGGAAAACCAGATGGTCATTATATTCTCTAAAGTCCTATAGGTCAAATTCAAATTAGCAGGTAAAACATTAAAGTTTACATTTTAAGCTACATTATTAGGCCAATTAGTTTTAGAAATGAGAAGTTTTAATATGGAATTTATAAGTGTTGCCTACAAATACCATTTTTGTAAGTTTTTGGAGAGTAATTTGGATAATCCTATATAATAAAAGCCTAATATGGTAAGTGTCAGATCGTCTGGTCATCCATTCAACCAAATCAGAGTGTAATATGCTACTGATATGCTAAAGGCACTCAAACGCTCACTATGATGTGCACTGACCACCAGGGGGCAGACGCTCCGACTGGTAGGTTAGCTTGCTGCCAGGACCCGGCTGATCAGGACTGAACAAGATGGGCCCGACATGCCCTGGAGCCCTCCTGTGGTCCCTCTTTGGCTGGCCAACTTCCCGCGTCCCTCCCCGGCCCCGATCGTGCACTGGTGGAGTCCCTCGGCCTGGCCTGTGCCCTCTCGCAATCTGAGACCCCTCAGGGGATGTCAGAGAGCCTGTTTCAGCCCAATCCCTTATGCCAGGCTGAGGGACCCCACCAGGCCTCTGGTAGTTTAAATAAAATTGTTTTAAAATGCGGCTTTCTAAGATTTGCCCAATCACCACTATTTTTAATCTAAGGGAAATTATATAGAATTTTATAAAGTAATACTTGTTAAAATGTCTTCAAAAGAGTAGAAAATTAAAAAATAAAACATATATTTATTTTAAATTTTGTAAATGCTTATTGAGTCCCTATCCCATGCCATAGGTTGTGAATAAGATGCAGTCCTGGCCCTGAAGGAACTCACAAGCATATGCATAGTTGAAAACAGCTTCAGAAATGAATTAATAGATGTGTGCAGTAAGTGCTTTAGTGTATGGAAGCAGAGGCTCAGAAAATTCTGCCATTTGAAAGGAAAAGCCAAGGAAGTCATGATAAGGGGCTTATGTTTGAAATTAATCTTGAAAGGTAAATAGAGGTTTGAGAACAAGAGCATTTTGGAAAAGAGAGAAAATGTACAATGTTTAATGATATGAGAAAAGGTGATTTTCTTGGGGAGAATAACAAGTAGTGCATTACTTTAGGGGCCTAAAAAAGAAGTGTCAGAGAAGAGAGTTGTAAGCTGAGAACAGAAACATACAACAGGATCTGACAATAAAGCACCTTGTATTCCAAGCTAGGAAGCTTAGAAATGAAACTGTGAATGGAATTGAAATCCATAGTGTTGAAGAAATTTAAGAATAGAACAGCTAGGATTAGAACCACATTTTAGGGCATTTTCTAGTTACGGTATGGAGAATGGATACAGGAATGGGGAACCTTTTTTCTGCAAAGGGCCATTTGGTATTTATAAAATCATTCCCAGGCCATACAAAATTATTAAGTTAAAAATTAGCCTGCTATATTTGGTCAAACATTAAATTAACTCACCCCTAATGCCTTGGCAGGGCAGGACCAAATGATTTCATGGACCTTATATGGCCGGCCCAAGGGCCCGATGTCCCCCACCCCTGGTAGGGCATGAGAAGTGTTTAGACAGAGAGTAATAAAGCTGATGCCACAGACTCAGTGAATGATGATCAGATCTGAGGAACAGTAAAGAAGAAGTTGGGTTGGACATGAGGTAACAGATATGAGAGATATTTAGGGACAGGAATTAATACAATTTGATGATAGGCTATGAACAGTAATAGTGAAGAAGTACAAAGATTAGCAACTTTATAGCTCAGGCAAGATGGTGGATATAATAAACTTCAGTGCTTTTATATCACAAGAGTTACGTTTTTTCTCTAAGAACATGAAGCTGCCATTTGTGGAAAAGACTGGTCACATGCCTTTCTTTATCTAATGGAATTCAGGAAGTGACACGTCTGCTTTGAGGAGGAAGCTTTAGAAACAAGAGGATGATTTTTCACACACTCTCTTTCTCTTTGCCTTAATACCCAGTAATGTATTGCCTGCTCCAACCGACTAGGTATTTGGGAAGATAATTCAAAACAAAAGCCCTAGCCAAGCCACATAGACCTGTGAGATTATTAAACAAATTATGGTACTTTTTAAGGTGCTGAGATTTGGGCCGAGGGGCGGATATTATTTTTTACTATACCACGGCCTTGATAATACTCAAGTGATGGTGAAATAAAATTAAATTAGGAATAGTGGAGTTTGTAAGACCTTTAGGTTAGTTATAGATATAGGAGATTACATATTATGTGACTGTATTAGCATTTCCAGTTTTATGAATTGGGTTCTCAAAATCAAAGTGTATATAGGAGATTTGTATGCATGTTAACCAAAGTCATGAAAGCAGACATACTAGTGCAGAAAAAAACTGATGAGGATAAAACCCTCAAATATATCAATACTTCCTTTTGCAAATTTGGACTTTACCTTGAAGAAAACAGTTTGACATCAGAGAGTTTAAATAGAGAAATGAAATGATAAGATTTGTGTTTTTGAAAAAGCACTCCATGGTTAGGTTAATTAAGAATAAGGATAAGCTGGTTATTAAACATATTTTTTCATTCTTTGGTTTATTCAGTAAATATGTATCCAGAAATTACATCTTGAAAACACTTGTTGCTCCAAACATGTCCTCCTTTGACTGTCTTAAAATTATGTAAAAAAAAAATGATCAGGGTTTGGGATTATAATATAGTCTACCCTGAAAACATACAAATAATATAGCTTTCTGGCTCCTAAAGATCCAGAGGAAATACACTTTATTGGGGAGGAAATGCCTCCAATCACTGCATGCCCTTGAAATCTGGCATATGTGTTCTACAGAATACCTCAGAAGACCACTTCTTGTCAATCAATTTATATATTCTAGCAACTACATAGTATAATCACTGTAAAGGATGTAGAGGGACATAAGCTACATTATGCTATATTCTTAGCATCAAAATGCTAAGAATCAGGCGAGAGTTGTGGTCAAAGCATCTGCAAAGATCTTTCTTTGAAGAATAAATACACAATACTAATAAATAACATCTAATAGGCACATCACTAATAAATAATATCTACTAGCACATGGTGCTATATCTTGAGCATCTTACTTAATTTTGGAATATGTTTTTGAGTGAATCTTCAATTTTATTTTTTATATTTCTTATGTAAAGTGCAAAATCTTAATTTTCTTCACCTTTACCCCTATTCAAATTTCAATTTAGCTAGTCCTTTCTCTTTCATTAAACTACTTGAAAATGCTAAATTCTGATAGGAACTTTTTAATTTTTTTGCCATGTTTTACTTCTTAGTGAAAAAATACTAGCAATAGTAAAATATCATATTTTGTATTACATATATAATACGTTAATTTATTTGAACCTAGGTCAGGAAACATTTTTCATAGTGAGTGAATCATCCAGTTAATAATAACAATATTAGGTATATATTTGAAAGTCAAAAATAATACTAAATCTATTGACCGATCACAGTCTGCTGACTCTCGGAAGGGTTGGAGGAAATAGACCATCTGTTATTTGGATGCACACACACAACAAGAAAAAGGCAAGATAATATCTCACAAATGGCATAGGAAGGATTTTAACATTACAGAAGGTTGGTTATATTTAAAATAAATGGGCGGCTGCAGAACACTCCAGATAGACTGTTGACCTTGCCTGAGTAAATACAGAAGCGAAGCAAGAAAAAAAGCAACACACAGTATATAAAATAACCTCCAGTTGAATAAAACAGGAAATCCCCTTATCTGAAATTGCCCTGTAATCCCTATTTGAGTGCAGCAAAGATTTCTATTTTATACCTTATTTTTTCTTCCCAATTTATAACAATCTAGTTCTATTTTAAATTAATGCATCTACAGTAATATTTTTCCTATTACACCCAGTCAGCTGTAAAAGGGCCTTTTCTACATTATGATCACATTATAAGTTTGTAATATGAAATGTCACTTTTACTCTAGTTTCTTCTCCTACATAATATGTTTTTTTTTTGTTTTTTTTTTAGAATAGCATGAAAACAGTAGCAGTTTTCCCTTAATTAAGACTATGATTATTATTAATCTGTCCTAATTTATTGCTGGCATTTGTCCTGCATGTGGATTAGAAACAATATAAAACAGAAATTGTGAAAAACAGAAAGGAAAAAAATGGAAAATCTTTTAAATACAAATGAGTCTGGACATGTATCATTGCAATATGTTACATACAACTACTCTTTTGAGTTAAACTCTAAAATATTTTTAAGGCATTCCAGTTATATTTTTTGCAAGTAATATGGCTATTTTTTTCTCAAACTGAATTCTCTGATAAGTACTAACAATAGCAAAATAGCCCTAGTTGGATTTTCTCAGTGGAGAGCGCATTGGCCTGCAGACCAAAGGGTCCCAGGTTCCATTCCGGTTAAGGGCAGGTACTATGGTCACAGGTTCCTCCTAGGCCCTGGCTTTAGTCAGGTGCCTACAGGAGGCAACCCATCAATGTGTTTCTCTCACATCGATGTTCCTCTCTGTCTTTCCCTCTCTCTTCCATTCTCTCTAAAAATCAGTGGAAAAATATCCTCTGGTGAGGATTAACAAAAAAAGAAGAAAAAAAAACATAATATATGTAAATATTTTATCATCAGCTTGGCAACAGAATTTCATTGCCACCCAAGAAGTATACTGTCCTGAACTAAATGCTAACAGGCAGATATTTTGAATACTGTCATATTCTCAAATATGTTTAATCTTTCATTGTACCATGTGGAAAATTTTAAATGCTGATTAATTTGAAATGACGATAAATCTAACTCACTAAGGAACATTCTGAATTATAAGAGAAAAAAGCAATATAATCATTATAGTTTTGTAAATATCAATGAACATATTTATTTCTAAAAAGTGAACACCCAGATGTAAAACAGTATAACTTTCTAATAATAAAAATCCATAAAAATTGAAGATCTGTTCTATCAACTTAATTAAGTTTTCAATTATTTATAGAAATACTCAACATTATCTTAACCAGCTCTATGCTTTGAAATTCACACAGTAAACAGACATATATTTTTAAACAGTCCTGCTCACTTTTACCCTGCAAAGATTTATATTTTAGCTTCTACCTTAGAACTATAGGAAAAGCCATTGGTTCTCCCATTTTTCAATTTATTGCACTGACACCTTTGTTTCTTTTTAGTGTTTTCAGATCTGTGGGATTTCCTAATACTAAATCAAACACGCATAGATATCTACGAGCTTGCAATCATTCAAGCAGCTCTTGAGTTACTGTCTCTTCTGTAAACTTTAACAAAAATCCTTCAGCAAAAGCTTTTGACAATTTTCTAAAGAGATGTTTCTCTTTTGGCATTGCCATTGGTTTTGGAATTACTGGTTTAAGTCTCTATTTGTACTAGATTGTAGGCTCCCAGAAGACTGAGACCATACCTTTGTAATTCCCAGATATGCCCACAATATCTAGAGTATGCCTGCAAAATAGTATATATGTGCAATTAGTTAAATAAGATGTAATGATAACTCAGCCACATAAAGTTTACCAAGTGTGGAATTGACCAGTAATTTTGGGATTTTATGATTTTGTGAATTCATTGTCAGAGCTTAGTATCATTGCAACAAGAATATAAAACAAACTCATTATCCACTTTTCTCTTCCTGCCAAATGACTGACTGAGATTCTAGTATTTTACAGTGATAAACCCAATGATGGCTGAGAAAAATAGTGCAAAGAGAGAAAATGAGCCTCCTTGGGTCTTACCATTCTCTGTGCCCTGTTAAGAGTTTTCTCTCTCAGTGTTTGCATTCTTGGCTGTGGTTAATGATTATCTATGCTTATTTCAGTTGTTCATTAAGATGTGTAGACTACAAAAGTACAAAAAATAACCTGCATTATTTTTTAAACCTTTAAATACACACACACACACACACACACACACACACACTAGGGGCCCAGTGCACGAAGATTCGTGCACTGAGGTTGCGGGGGGGCGGGGTGGATGGGGGGTCCCTCAGCCCTACCTACACCCTCTCCAATCTGGGAGCCCTCAGGGGAGCCCTCTCCAATCCGGGAGTTTCTGTCTGTCTTTGCAATCATATGAGCGAATTGTCTGAGACCCCCAACCCAGTTTGGTTTGTTGCTCCGCTGTCATCCCAGCCCTGGACTGCCGACTCCGGGTCTCTTTTACACGAGGGAACACACTCTTCTGTGTTTGACATACTGCGGCTGGATCTCTGTTATTAGCATATGAATGCAATTAATAACTGGCTCAACACGATTTCACCTGAACCCACATTTTGCCTCCTCCAACCAATGTGTTGGTCTAGTTCAGTGATGGCGAACCTATGACACGCTTGTCAGAGGTGACACGCGAACTCATTTTTTTTGGTTGATTTTTCTTTGTTAAATGGCATTTAAATATATAAAATAAATATCAAAAATATAAGTCTTTGTTTTACTATGGTTGCAAATATCAAAAAATTTCTATATGTGACATGGCACCAGAGTTAAGTTAGGGTTTTTCAAAATGCCGACAGGCTGAGCTCAAAAGGTTCGCCATCACTGGTCTAGGAGAACTACAATTCCCAGCATTCCTGGTGCTCCCCATGCTCTGGGCTTCCACTTTGGTCCTGGGGCTGCCATCAGAACTATGATTCCCAGCATTCCTGATGCTCCCTGCGCTCTGGGCTTCCTCTTCTGGTCCTGGGGCTGCCACCAAAACTACTATTCCCAGAATTCCTGGTGCTCCCCATGCTCTGGGTTTTCCCTGACCAAGGCAGCCATGTCCCCCCAAGCCTCCGCTCGCCTGCTCTGCTCTCCATCAGGTGACCAAGGGAGCAACGTCCCCCCAAGGGAGCGACTGAGGGAGCCACATCCCCCCAAGCTGCTGGCTTTCCCACTCTGCTCTGTGTATGCAAATTACCTGCCACCTTTGTCAGGTTAATTTGCATACTGACTCCTCATTGGCTGGTGGGTGTGGCTTGTGGGCATGGCTTGAGCTTAGCGGAGGGATGGCTAATTTGCATGTTTCTCTTTTATTATATAGGATAAAAGCCTAAGTGTCTGTCTGACCATTCAACCATCCAGCCAGTAGCTATAACACGCACTGATCACCAGGGGGCAGATGCTCAACACAGGAGCTGCTAAGCTACAGTGACTTGGCAGCTGTGATTCTCAGGTGACACACCCGGAACCAGAGAGGAGGGAGCCCGATTCCAGGGTGTGTCACCCGAGAACTGCCCTCTCACAATTCAGGACCTCTCAGGGGATGTAGGAGAGCCAGTTTCAGCTGGATCCCTGCAGGCCAGGCCGAGGGACCCCACCGGTGCATGAGTCTGTGCACTGGGCCTCTAGTATAATACATTTGCAAGCCTGGAAATCAAGATATACATTAATGTAAATGTAGTTTGTATATAGGTTATAAACCACGTGTTTAGCAGATTGTTTCACATTTATTTTATTTTTATTTTTCAATTACAATTGACATTCGATATTGGTTATTTTGACCCTCATCCAAGGATATGTTTATTAATGTTTTTTGAGAGAAAGGATAGGGGAGAGAGATTGTTGCCTCTCATATGGACCCTGACCAGGCATCAAACCCAGATCCTAGGTATGAGCCTTGGACAGGAATTGAACCTCAACCTTTTGGTGTATAGGACATGCTCCAACCAACTGAGCTACCCGACCATGGCAACATCCAGTATTATTTTGTACTAGAGGCCTGGTGCATGAAATTCGTGAATGGGGCGGTCCCCTCAGCCCAGCCTGCACCCTCTCCAATCCGGGACCCCTAGGGGGATGTCCGGCCCCCCCTGCCGGCCTGATCGCCCCCAACTGCCCCTCCTGCTGGCCTGGTTGCCCTCAACTGCTCCCCTGCCAGCCTGGTTGCCCCTCACGGCCCCGCCACTTGCCTGGTCGTCCCACACAGTCTGCTGTTCAGTTGTTTGGTCTTCCCTCACTAACCCCCCGCCAGCCTGATCATAGGCAGCTATCTTGTGAGGGCATGAGGGTTAATTTGCATATTACCTCTTTATTATATAGGATTAATTTCAGGTGTATAGCATAGTGGCTAGACAATTATATAATACTAGAGGCCTGGTGGACAGAATCGTGCACTCGGGGGAGAGGTGGTCCCTTAGCCTGGCCTGAGCCATCTTGCAGTCCGGGAGCCCTTGGGACATGTCCGACTGATGGCTTAGGCCCTCTCCCCGTCAGTTGGACATCCTTAGCACTGCAACGGAGGCGGGAGAGGCTCCTGCCACCACTGCTGCGCTCACCAGTTGTGAGCCTGGCTTCTGGCTGAGTGGCACTCCCCCTGTGGGAGCACACTGACCACGAGGGGGCAGCTCCTGCGTCTTCCCCCTAGTGGTCAGTGCACATCATAGCCATGGGTCATTATGCTGTTTGGTCAATTTGTATATTAGCCTTTTATTATATAGAATATAGATTCCCTGATAATTCTAGTATTCCTCTGGACTATACATAGTTATTACAATATTCTTGACTACATTTCCTATGCTGTACTTTACATCCCTAAAATATTTTGCATCAATTTGTACTTATTAATTCTTTCACCTTTTTCACACAGACCCTTAAGCCCCCTGATAACAATCAACCATCTGTTTGTTTTCTGCATCTATGAATTTGTTTATGTTTTCTTTGTTCATTTATATTGTTCTTTAGAGTCCCCATATAAGTGAAATCATGGTATTTGTCATTATCTGTCTGACTAATTCACTCAACATAATACCCTCTAAGTCCATCCACATTATTGCAAATGGTATGGATTTCATTCTTTTTATGGCCACGTAATATTCCATTATATTTATATAGCACATCTTTAGAAACTATGGTTATTCTTCATATCGCAAAAATATTTTGCTCCCATATCTTGGTTGTTATAAATAATGCTCAGTGAACATAGGAATGCATATGTATTTTTGAATTAGTGTACATTTTAAATTTAAGTATTATGCATTTATAATTACTGAATAAGATCTAATAATATTGAAGAATCATAGTAAAGGTTATACACTAAAAGTGATATTATCTCTAGAGAGTTAGTTCACTTATAAATACACATATGTGTCCTAGTTAATATTCCTTTACAACCTAATATTTATCAAAAATTAATAAATTTGCAGTTTATAGTCTGGCCCTGCCATTCCTAACACAATAATGTATTTACATAACTAATATATTCTATCTGTTTAAGGAGTTTATAGCATATAAAAATGTATTTTAAAACAATTATCTCTGAATAAACATAAGATGTGCATTATTTAAATTGATACATCAGAAGGTTCTGATACAGTAAGGGGTCCATAGTGAAAGCAGACCAATTATTATTTAAATACAGATTAAGAATCATTGTCAGTGTGTCAATTGATTAACTTATTAGTTAACAATATCTTATTGATCTACATTAGGTTTCTGTCACCCATAGACATATAAACTAATGCCTATAAGAAATAAATCAACATGTAAATAAGTAAAATTATGTCAGTACCCTAGGTATTAGACTCAACTACAAAATGGATGTAGGTATTTAGTTATTTAGCTTATTTTACTTAATTTGTGCTTGATATTCAACATTTCTAGCTATATACCATGTTAAATTTAAGGAGAAAATAGTTTGGGAGAATCAAAAAGAAAAGTGCAGTCATTGCAGATATTTTAGAACCCAAAGCTCAAAGCTGCTAACCATCTTAGTGCTTATTACAAATAGATTCTTTGCCAAAAAAAGTATTTAAATAAATGACTGCTTCATTAATACACAAAATCACTGCATTATTGCTAGTATTTAAGTCATTAGATTTTTTAAGTCTCTTGATATATTTTCTCATAAGTGCTTTAAAAATCCACATTCCATTTACTACCTATAGGCCTTCAATTATGTCTCCAGCTATCTGTAACCTCTACCCACTATTATCTTTTTAGGCTGGGAAGACAATGTCTAAAATTCATTGCTTATTTGAGAGAATTATTGACATTCACTTTTACATTGTTTTTTGACATTTTACTGTGGCTATACATAATAATTATATTTGAATGGCCAGACTGTGGAAGTGCAAAGGAGCTAGAAATGTCCCAGAACAGGTCCATACACTAATGGGGACAATCAAATAAAAATCCTGGTCTCTTAAGTCCAAAAATGATGTTATGCAAAAGAGGTATTATCAAAATGAATGACAAATAGCTATAAAAGCCAAGTCTTGCATAAAATTAGGCACCATCCATCATCACAATAGAGCTACTGAACTCCTACTGAGTTCCTGATAAGCAGTAGTACAACAATTTACTAGCTTTACTCCCTCCAGGGCTCCCTAACATAGAAGCCACTTGCTCAATGCTGAGTTAACTGGGGAATGTGAAAGTTCAATACATATCTACACTAATAAAAGACAACATGCAAATTGACCGTACCTTTGCTATGCCTTAAGCCACGCCCACCAGCCAATCAGAGTGACCATATGCAAATTAACCCAACCAAGATGGCAGCCGGCAGCCACGGAGCTGAAGCAAGCAGGAAGCTTTGTTGCTCCAATGATGGAGGAAGCCAAGCTTCCCGCCTGCCGTGGCCTGGCTCTGAGCTCCACTCAAAGCAACAAAGTTTCAATTATAGAAGGTAAATAAACCCCAGATACCTGCTCCCAGGCTGGCCAGGCACCCCAGTGGGGACCCCCACCCTGAAGGGGGTGTGACCAGCCTACAAACACCCATCAGCTCCTCACCCAGGCTGGCCAGGCACCCCAGTGGGGACCCCCACCCTGAAGGGGGTGTGACCAGCCTACAAACACCCATCAGCTCCTCACCCAGGCTGGCCAGGCACCCCAGTGGGGACCCCCACCCTGAAGGGGGTGTGACCAGCCTACAAACACCCATCAGCTCCTCACCCAGGCTGGCCAGGCACCCCAGTGGGGACCCCCACCCTGAAGGGGGTGTGACCAGCCTACAAACACCCATCAGCTCCTCACCCAGGCTGGCCAGGCACCCCAGTGGGGACCCCCACCCTGAAGGGGGTGTGACCAGCCTACAAACACCCATCAGCTCCTCACCCAGGCTGGCCAGGCACCCCAGTGGGGACCCCCACCCTGAAGGGGGTGTGACCAGCCTACAAACACCCATCAGCTCCTCACCCAGGCTGGCCAGGCACCCCAGCAGGACCCCTCCCTGATATTGGACCCCCTTCAGGGCAAACCAACTGGCCCCCACCTGTGCACCAGGCCTCTATCCTATATAATAAAAGGGTAATATGCAAATTGACCCTAACAGCAGAAAGACTGGGAATGACTTGTCACTATGACACACACTGACCACCAGGGGGCAGATGCTCAATGCAGGAGCTGCCCCCTGGTGGTCAGTGCGCTTCCACTGGGGGAGCTCTGCTCAGCCACAAGCGAGGCTGATGGCAGCCAGTACAGCGGTGGTGGTGGGAGCCTCTCCCGCTTCCTCAGCAGCGCTAAGGATGTCTGACTGCAGCTTAGGCCTGCTCCCCGCTGGCAAGTGTACATCCCTCGAGGGCTGCCGGGCTGCCAGAGGGATGTCTGACTGCCAGCTTCGTCCCAATCCCCCAGGGCGTGGGCCTAAGCCAGCAGGTGGACATCCTCCAAGGGGTCCCAGACTGCAAGAGGGCATAGGCCGGGCTGAGGGACACCCCCGAGTGCAAATTTTTGTGCACCAGGCCTCTAGTAGATATATATGTATGGAACTTTATATATATCGCCTACTATTTGACCAGCAGTGTGCTCCAGAAATCAAGATAATAGAGCAGCTTATAATGCATAATCAGAACACATACACATGGTCTAACATACTTCTGGGAGCAGTAAAAGTGCCTAAACTTCTTTAGAAGTTTGTGGTTGTACCATATGGGTATGTCCTAAATAATGTCCTCTCTGTGGAATCTATTTCTAACTCAAGATACTCCAATGAAGTAAATTGGTTGGTCCTCAAAAACAGAGAGACTATAGGAGAGTTCAGATGTTGAGGACGGATCCAAGCTTCCTGGAGAATGTTGAATTTGAGTGGAAATTCGCCATCATCCAGTTTATTCCTCCACAATTATTTCACCAAAAAGTAATAAATAAATACATGTATAAATGTAACAAGTTAATGGTAGATCAGAACCATTAATGGTAGATCTGGGCCTCCAAATTTATAATTAAGAGTTCATTTTACCAAAATATAACCTTCAATTGTTTCCCAAGAGCCTTACATATAAAATTTGCTGGCGTTGAATGTATAAGGTCAAGAAAATCAAAAGCGTGAATGACCTTGTGAGGTTAGTCATTAACCAAACATGAACACATTTAAGAACTAGCTCCTAATTCCTGGATAAGTCTCTCCCATGATCATAAGTACAAAACACTTTCAAAATCCTCTGAATTCATTAAATACCCCAGAACTGTTCCTTCTCAATGATTGTACTCTGAAAGCTTATAGCGATGGCTACAAGGAATAAAAAGTGTAAAATAAATAAGAATATGGTTTTTATAGGACAGTTTTTTTAACTTAAGTTGTCTTTTCTTAATTTGTTTTCTCAAATGTTTAAATTATGTTTCTGGCTGATTTAAAATCCATCTACTAAATATACTAAAATTAAATATCACTAAGTGTTCTCTCTTTATCTGCCATATTATGCTTCTCACAATTATTACAGGATAGGCATTTTTTGTTTTATTGCTCTGTCACTCTTCCTCAATCCAAGAATAGGGAAACTGTGAATGGTTTTGCTAGGTAGTTATTATATATACTAATAGGACTTATGTTTTCATATTTATTCCCCAGATTACTGTAGATCTCACTAACTGCTCTGAAAAACATTTTTAAAAAGCATGGTTAACAACTAGAAAAAATATTATCATATGAGAGGGAGTTCTTTGTCATATACTTAACTGTGAAGATAAAGAAAGAGAAAAAAATAATTTGGCTTATTTTTTCATTGATTTTAAAAATTAAAAACCCAATATTTGTAAGTTATATATATTCAATGTCATGAAAAATAGGATTGACTTAATCCAGATGCTCTATTTCTTACTGAGAAACTGTAATGAAGATAAGCCATTAGCAGTTTTAGAAGTCTAGATACAACACACTAATGCAGATGCATAGAAATATAAACCCCAAAGAAGCAAATTTAGAATGCAAGTCTAGGAAATCAGTAATACCATCTGTATCATCTACTGAATCACAAAATATAGAAGCAATGATTAAGCCAGATAATATTTTGATGAAGTGAGCTGTAACACATAGGGAAATGAGAGGGGGAAAAAATGCTTTTAAAGATGTTTATAGGATATTTTTAAAATGTTTTTAAAATATATATTTTCATTGATTTCAGAGAGGAAGGGAGAGGGAGAGAGAAATAGAAACATCAATGTAGGGAGAGATTCATTGATCAGCTACCCCCTGCATGCCCCACACTGGGGATCAAGCCTGCAACCCAGGTATGTGCCCTGAGCAGGGATAGAACCATGACTTCCTGGTTCATAGGTTGATGCTCAACCACTGAGCCCCGCCATTTGGGTGGAAATTTTAAACGTCTAAACAAAACACAATTATCTGTGTGTATATATGTGTGTGTGTGTGAACCTACATATCTTGCAATACTATAAGTTGTAAAGTATTTTAAAATCTTAACAAGTGTTTGCTATTTTTAAAATATTTTTTCAATTACAGTTTACATTCAATATTATAGTTTCTGCTATTTTTTAAAGAGGCATACAGATCTATAGTTCCCATTAGCATATAAAGATTTTGGACAATATTTTCTACTCTAAAACAAAGAAAGCCAAATAAATTTATTAGTACTGTTTTATTGATTATAATCCACAGCCTCAATTTTTTATTTATAATATTTACTTTTTTCAGATATTGAGAGAAATGCCTGCTACTTTTAAAATTTTAGAACATACAGAAAAAAAAATTTACTTCCAATTTTTATGCCTAATCTTAGACAAACCTTAGCTGCACAAGTTCCTATGTTTTGGCCTCTCAATATTATGCTATGGGAAGCAATACACATTTTATTAAACTTCCTTTGAAAATGTATTTTTAAATGTTAGCATAATATTCCATTAAAAATAAGTATAGTTATTTTGATTATTCCACACTTAATATTTTGAAGGCTATCATGTATATTCTTTGTATATTAATTACATTCCTCTAACTTCTAAGCAGGAAGTTAATGTTCTGATGGGTATTGCCATTGAACAAAGGATTAGATTAAATGGTACATAAACTGACCCTTGTTATTACACACCAATCTGTAAAAAGTTACTCAATTCCCCTAATATATTTGTCATGAGAAAATATTTATGGAACCAAAGAAGGGCCCTAAGATCTGGACTTCATACAGAGCAGATAAACATAAGGCGCATATACAGGATATTCTCAGCTAATACCTGGGGGTGTTGTTGAACAAATGATAATTACATATGCACTATTTATTGAGGCCCTAAAATGGATCAGACTTCTATGGAAGGCAGTTCACATACATTTTTTAAAGAATCAGTCAAACTCTGTAAACTGAAAGAGCTAATTCCTTATATTGGAAAGTTTGCAAAACCATGCTCTGACCTAGGAGGTAGAAATTGAGGGGAACATATAGGCTTCTTGTCACCTTTCTCAAGAGTGGGATTCCTTATTTCATGAAATACAGTATTATTAGACCAGTGGAGTTTTTACCCCCTCAAGTTAGTTGCATTACACTAATATCCCATAGAATGTCTCTTATACTTTGAAAGAAGACTGTCCCTCCATCTTTGTTTTCAGAACTATTTGTTTGTTTTTCACCTTTTTTATGTCTTTTAAAGTATAATTGTTGCACGATGGTAACTCTATATCAGGATCTTCTAGACAGATGATATTTTAATTTACATAATAAAATATGACTTTTAATTTTTACCAGTTGTGCAGAAGCAGTTAGAATTGATGTGAATTAGCTATTCTTATCAGGGAAAGTATCTGAAAATGTACTCTACTTTGGCAAGCATGTTGCTTCATTGTAGGGAGGTCAAATGCTATTAAAGTCAATGGTATTTTATTGATTGATTTGATGTAGCTATGTAACAACAGATGTTAAAAGAAGAAACATATATAAAAAACAAACCCAGATTTATTACTTTCTCAGAAACTGACACCAATTCTGATGTTTTTTTCAATGGATTTTTAATCTTTAAAAATGGAAAATTTGTATACTTTAAGTATTTTATCTAACTCAGCATTATTACAGGGAAGGACATAACAGAAAATTGAATGAACAATATACTTATGATGATCTAAAAGTTGAGGAAAAGCCTCCCAGAACAAATATATTTGTTCCAATATTAAATCTCTTGTTATATGTGATATAATTCTCTATCAAAAAAAAGTCTCCTAGCTTCTGAACAAATTCTGTTAAGCATCATTAACATGTTTAAACAGAGTGTTTTTATAAAGCACTTTTGTTTCCACTGGTGACAACTAAATATTCAGAAATAAGAAAATACATCATACTGTTCGCTAATATAAATTCAAATAATATATAATTGTAAAATAATCAATTCATGATGCTAAATCAGGCTTTTTCCTATGCTAAAAAATTATAACTCTCGTCCCTAATATTGGAGTTTTTCAAAATAAAATATAGACAATTTATATTTGCTTTCTCTGAGATGCCTATGACATCTGGGTTTGAAAACACATCATATAGGAAAAATATTTTGTGAATTAGGTAAGTACTTTAACAGTAAATATAAGTAAAACTATGTATATGAAATTTTCAGAAGGTAAAGAAAAAGGGACAGCACAATTTTGGTTCTTTGCAAATCCTCACATAGAATTACACAGATCACCTAGATGGCAAAACCAAAATAATATGTAAAATATTTGCAATTACATTATATTATTGGTATTTACTTTACAGCCAAGAATGCTGAGATACAAAGGAGACAAGTAACCTGCCTACACTACGGAGTGGACAAGTTTATTAAAAGAGTGGGAATTTTAAGCTATAGTTTTCTCTTACATACCTGTTCTAATGAATACCTAACTCTATCTGCAATGAAATTTAGTTTTGCACATAATTACACTGATTATTTTATCTTAGTTTTCCATGGTAGAAATGCATCGTCTAAATGATTAGACTCAACAGAATTGAATCCTTGAAAATGTATAATCGCTTCACTTCATTTTGCATTTCATGAAAGTCAAGTAGCACTGCATGGAAAGTACCTGCCAATAAGGCAGATCCAAGCATTAATACATAGATATTTTCTGTACTTTAATTTCCCCTGAGCAAACAAATCTCAACAGAATGGTCAATGCCTATGACTCATAAAGAAAACAAGAGGATTAATTCTGTCTTGTCCTCTTTACTTAATTCTAAGAACACCTCTCCTCTCTACCCACTGACTCCATTTAAGCCAAGCATTTATTTTTCAGCTTTAGTTTAAATACCATTTCCACTACCCTGCTCACATATCCAAACGAAGATCCCTGCTTCATGCTTTGATGACTGACTAATTACTCTCTCCTCCAGACTAGATTGTAAACCATGATTTCCTGGTAGATGGAAGGAAAAATTGTGAGAGATTTTGAAATTGAATGAGTGTCATGACTAGCTCCACCTTCTGAGTTATCTCTGCCTTTGTTTGTCATCAACTAGGCTGATTTACAGCTATAGAAATAGAAAATAACTTGCAGAATGCTGATGTAATACAAATTATATCCAGTACAATTTGATTATTATCCTGTGAATATTAGCCAGTTTTGTTTTTCACTTATAAATTCATTTCAGAATTTATTTCCTGACACTAAATGTGTGGGATTTAGAAATCTTTTCTGACTTGTTATACTGTCCTACAGGTTTTCATATTAATTGAGTTAAAAAATAAAACCAAATATTGATAATTTTATAGTTTTATATATACATATATATGCCACTATTTTACATACTGTAATTTTTTAAATCTTTAGAAAAGTGCTGCATCTTATTCTTTATACTATCCCATTTTCTTTATTGATTAAGGTATTACATATGTGTCCTTATCCCTCCCATTACCCCTCCAGGCCACTCCCACCCCAGCACATGCCCTCACCCCCCTAGTGTCTGTGTCCATTGGTTGTGCTTATATGCATGCATACAAATCCTTTGGTTGATCTCATATCCCCCTGCCTCCCCTGCTTTCCCTCTGAGGTTTGACGGTCTGTTGCATCTATCTCTGGATCTATTTTTGTTCATCAGTTTATGTTGTTCATTATATTCCACAAATGAGTGAGATCATGTGATATTTATCTTTCTCTGACTGGCTTATTTCGCTTAGCATAATGCTCTCCAGTTCCATCCATGCTGTCGCAAATGATAAGAATTCTCTTTTTTTATAGCAATCTAGTATTCCATTCTGGAGATGTACTACAGTATTTTAATCCACTCATCTGCTGACGGGCACTTAGGCTGTTTCCAGATCTTAGCTATGGTAAATTGTGCTGCTACGAACATAGGGGTGCATTTATCCTTTCTGATTGGTGTTTCTAGTTTCTTGGGATATATTCCTAGAAGTGGGATTACTGGGTCAAATGGGAGTTCCATTTTTAGTTTTTTGAGGAAACTCTGTACTGTTTTCCACAGTGGCTGCACCAGTCTGCATTCCTACCAGCAGTGCATGAGGGTTCCTTTTTCTCCGCATCCTCACCAGCACTTGTCGTTAGTTGATTTGTTGATGATAGCCATTCTGACAGGTGTGAGATGGTACCTCATTGTTGTTTTGATTTGCATTTCTCAGATGATTAGTGACTTTGAACATGTTTTCATATGTCATTTGGCTTTCTGAATGTCCTCTTTTGAAAAGTGGCTACTTAGGTCCTTTGCCCATTTTTTGATGGTTTGTTTATCTTCTTTTTGTTAAGTTGTATGAGTTCTGTACTATCCCATTTTCAGAAATGAATCTGGCAAATACCTAGCACAATAAAAGTATCTTGTAAGTACTGAATGAATTAATTATTCCCAGGTCATATCATCCTATACAATAAAAGCCAAATATGCTAAGTGTCTGGTTGAAGGGTGGGTCGGCCGTTCAACCAATCAAAGAGTAATATGCTAATGATATGCTAAGGCTGCTCAACCGCTCGCTGTGATGTGCACTGACCACCAGGGGCCAGACACTTGACCGGTTGGTCGACCAGTTGCTATGACATGCGCTGACCACCAGGGGGCAGATGCTCTGACCTGTAGGTTATCTTGTTGCTGGTGTCCGGCTGATTGGGACTGAGCGAGATGGGTTGGACACACCCTGGAGCCCTCCTGCGGCCCCTCCCTGGCTGACCAATCTCTGGGGTCCCTCTCTGGCCCTGATAGTGCACCGGTGTGGTCCCTCGGCCTGGACTGTGCCCTCTCGCAATCTGGGACTCCTGGGAGAATGCTGAAGTGCCAGTTTCGGCTTGATCCTGCAGGCCAGGCCGAGAGACCCCACTGGTGCATGAATTTGTGCACTGGGCCTCAAGTTGGGATATATATTGCTGCTGAACTGTGTTCCAGACAGTTTATAGGACTTAGGTTTAGATAGAAATTTAGACCTAAGTCAAAATATGCTCCAGTAAAAAATACTCATATTCTTAATCAGTGAAAAGGTATATTGGAGTTTTGATTGGTTTTTAGACTCTCTAACCAAGGCTAAATGAACTTTTGCAGATCTTGACTAAAGAAGAAGAACTACAGTAGATATCTCAAGATGTTAGTTATGCTGAAGGTAACCAGAAATTTCTGACAAGTTATACTTATGCCAGAAGAGAAACTGCAGTGATTTTGTTAGTCCCCACCCCAATTTACTATCAACAGCATTAATGTTAGTTTCTTGACCTCCAGTCTCCAAAAACACATTATTTATTAATAAATAGAAAACAAAACTTTTACTCACTAATCTTTTTTGAGAGCTTGCATTTAATTCTCCAAGTTTTTATTTATTTAGTCTTCTCATACCTCACTTTCTTCTTCATGGATTTATTTTATATTGTTTATTTATTCTTATCCTACTGCTCTCCCAAGACTTAACTTATTTTAGTTCCTCCCCCTCTTCTTTCAATAACTGGAAATAGTTCAATACTTCATGAACATATAGTTTCAGAATATCAGGATTCATTTAGTAAACACATATTTACTTTTATGTATTAAACTACATCCTCTATTAAAACAGTAAAGTAAAATGATAAAGCCTGCCCTCATATGATTTTAGTAAAAATAAGAATATCAAATAAATACTTAGAACAATGGGACAAATATTCCAGGAGTTTAATATGGATATGCCTAGGAACACCTAACCTACTGGCAAGGGACATCAGATAGTAAGTAATATTAAAGTTGAAACAAACAAAAAAGCTAGAATAGGTTTGGTATGTGGAAAAGAAAATTAAAAGTAGTTTTAGTTTTGAAATCATGTGAGTCCGCGCTACGCCAGCCCTTCCGCCGTGGCAGCCATTATGGAGCAGCAGCCATGGCTCTGCGCTACCCCATGGCCTTGGGCCTCAACAAGGGCCACGAGGTGACCAAGAACGTGAGCAAGCTGAGGCACAGCTGCCGCCGCGGGCGCCTTACCAAGCACACCAAGTTCGTTCGGGACATGATCCGAGAGGTGTGTGGCTTTGCCCCCTATGAGAGGCGCCATGGAGCTGCTCCAGGTCTCTAAGGCCAAGAGGGCCCTGAAATTCATCAAGAAAAGGGTGGGGACACACATTCGAGCCAAGAGGAAGAGAGAGGAGCTGAGCAATGTCCTTGCAGCCATGAGGAAGGCAGCAGCCAAGAAGGACTGAGCCCCACCCCCTCCCTGTCTGTGTAATAAAACCTGTTGAGAAAAAAAAAAAAAAAAGAAAGGAAAGAAAAAAAGAAATCATGTGAGAAGTTTATCAGAGTGAAAGTTTTATCATACTGAAGCAAAATCTAGTGTATAATCCTGGTATAATGGATTTCTTAGTCTTCTCCAGTTGAGAATTGGAGAATTCTAATTAGCTAATTCTAATAGCTAATTGATAATCTAGGCTTATTTCATCTTGAAAGCCCACAGTCTTTGTCCTATGGTCTCCATAGTCACCGTGAAAGGGCAAACAGGAGCATGGAGGATTTTAGGGCCACACCATGAAGTAGTATGCATCATTTCCACCCAAACTGCATTAGCCAAAATTTAGTCCAATTGGGAAATGTCATGTAAACATATACCTAGAAGGGAAGAAAAATAATTAGATGATACAGATCTCTATTTCTGTCACATCAGTTGTTTCCAATTCAAGTGTTCCATAAAATAGACTTTAAGAAGCACAGTACCACAAACATTATTGGTTGAGCAACTATCATCTGTCTGCATTCCCTTTTCCCCATGACAACCTCTGCTACAGAGGCTGAAGAAACCAAATGCTCTACTGCAAGGCTCTCCTGGACTTAGGGATGACTACTTGATATAGTCGTTGTCAATGGGATGATGGGGCATGTTCACTGGAAGGGCAAGGCTTCTAGGAAAGATTCTGATTTATTATAATAATAAATAGATCTGTCGCCCTAGCTGATTTGGCTCAGTAGATAGAGTACCAACCCCTGGACTGAAGGGTCGTGAGTTCCACTCTGGTCAAGGGGATGTTCTTAGGTTGCATGCTCAATCCCTGGGGGTAGTGCTGGAGGCAACCAACTGATGTCTTTCTCACATCTATGTTTCTATCTCTGTGTCTTTCCTCTTCCCTTTCACCCTCTCAATCAATGGAAAATATCCTCAAGTAAATACTAACAAACAAAACAAAACCAACAGATATGTCTATATGCATGTCTTTTTCTTTTTTCTTGAATGGAGTCTAAAAGCCTCTGTTAGGGATGCCACGAGAATCATGTCAATCCAGGGTCTTGTCCAGATTGAGCCATGGGAGAAACTGACGATAGAACCAGATAACAGAAAAGGATGAGTCCCTAACCAATTTTTTTTTGCTACTTAAACATTTTTAAAAGGTATACACAGAGAATCTAAAATTTTTGTTTTAGTTGGAAAAGAGACTGGTTAACATAAATTTACTTCGCAATCAATATTCTTCAAATCTAAAAATTTTCATAGTAAACAATTCTGTATAGCCCAGCTGGTGTTGCTCAGTGGTTGAGCATCAACCTATGAACCAGGAGGTCATGGTTCTATTCCTGATCAGGGTACATGCCCCGGTTGTGGGCTCAATCCCCAGTATGGGGTGTACAGGAGGCAGCCAATCAGTGATTCTCTTATCATTGATGTTTCTATCTCTCTATGTTTCTCTCTTCCTCTCTCTGAAATCAATAAGAACATATTAAACATAAATAAATAAATTAATCTGTATATAAAAAACATAAATCTCTATTATGTAAAATACTTTACAAATACTCAAAACCTTGAGTAAAAAGAGTGTGCATAATATTTTAATGTGATTTTTATTTTATTTTTCTCAATTTATTGAGTTGTAATTGACAAATAAAATGTATATATTTAAGGTGTGGAATTTGATTGATATTCATATACATTGAGAAATGATTAGCACAATCAAGTTATTGATATACTAGAGGCCTGGTGCACAAAATTTGTGCACAAGTAGGGTCCCTAGGCCTGGCCAGAGATCAGGGCTGGCGGGGACCTTCCTTTGTTCCATGCTGCCCCTTGGTGGTCAGCGCATGTCATAGCCAGCAGTCGAACTCCTAAGGGGACAATTTGGATATTAGCCTTTATTATATAGGATCTATCACCTCACATAGTTACTACTTTAGTATGTACATATATTTTCTTTATCCATTCAGCCAAAGATGAACACTTAGCTTGTCTCCATGTCTTGTCTATTATAAATAACTAGAGGCCCGATGCATGAAATTCATGCAAGGACCTTGGCCCCAACACCTGCCCGCTGCCGCCACCCCTCTGCCGCCTCCCCTCTGCCGCCTCTGCCATGGCCCCTGCCTGCTGTGGCTTTGTCAGGAAGGAAGGACGTCAGGAAGGATGTCTGGTCTAATTAGCTTATTATGCTTTTATTATTATCGATACTGTGATGAACAAGAGGGTTCAGATATCATTTTGAGATAGTGATTTTGTTTTCTTTGAATAAACAACCCAAAGTGGAATTACTGGCTCATATGTTAAATTTTCAGTTTTTTGAGGAACATCCATACTTTTTTCCCTGGTGGCATTACCAATATACACTTGCACCAATAGAGCTCAAGGGTTTCCTTTTCTTGACATTCTTGCCAACACTTTTTCTTTTCTTTTTTTTAATAATAGCAATTCAAATAAGTGTGACCATGTGGTTTTTATTTACGTTTCTCTGGTTAGTGATGTTGAGCACTTCTCAGGTACTTGTTGGCCATTTGCATATTTTATTTGGAAATATGTCTATTCAGTTTCTTTGTTTCTATTTGTATTGATTTTCCTGAGTTGTATGTTTTTAAATATATTTTAGATATTAATCCCTTATCCTATGTATGATTTGAAAATATTTCTCACATTCCATAGGTTGCCTTTCCATATAGTTGATGGTTTCCTTTGCTGTGCAGAAGCTTTTAAATTTGATGTGGTCCCATTTGATTATTTTTGTTTTTATTGCCAGTGCTTTTGGTGTCGTAGCCAAAAAAAATATTGCTAGTGTAATATCAAGGAACGTTTTCCCTATGACTTTCTTCTAGGAGTTTTATGGTTTCAGGTCTCACATTTCAGTGTTTAATCTAATAATGGTTCCTTTCAAAGAGAAAATGTTTCATGGTCAGAATGAAAAATAACTAAGAATGTGATCATAGATCATATACTTTAAGAAGATACTATGAAAAATTTTCACTGTACATAAAGTTACTTAGTTAGATATATTTAGTTATGGATTTTCTGACATGGGATTTTTTAAATTCTGCATTTAAGTAAGCCTGATCTCTAGAAAATCCTGTAAGTAAACAAATGCTGTAAGATGAACCATGCCAGAACACTGAAGATAATTTGCATTCATTGACTCTGTAGAGGTGCTGGACACAGGTTCATTTTTTTAAATGGAGTACAATTCAAAATTATGGACTAGACAAATCAATAATTCTCTATACATGGCAGATGAAGTAATTATCTTGGTTAGCTAACTGCCTTTAAGGAAAATATCTTACTAAAGCCTTTAGAGGTAAAAATGAAAAAAAATATATATTTTCCCACCAGTGAAACCAGAGTCTGAATATCTTATTTTGGATTTTCAATGACATATTTATTCCTCAAATTAAATTTTCTCATTGTTAAAAATATATTTTTTAAGTTTCTAATGTAGAACACAGTTCAATTATAGAAAGGAAAAATAAAATCATATAATTTGCAAGATATGTGAGAATATTCTCTAGATGATTATTCATATGTATTTGGAAGAGTCAGAAACACTGACTGCTTCTTTTAACTTTCTGAAAAAGTAAAATTTACATGAATGGGGTATATTATATTACCTGGAGGCCAAAGAAAGTATTTCTTGAGGAAACTTTCACAAAAGGTCTCCTACCCTAGTATTTAGATGATTAAAACTATTTCTACCACCCCTCCTTATGGTATCATATTACCAATTGAATTGTGGAAGTGTGTTTTCTTACTTCACAACTTCAAATTAAAATGATGCCAAATGTAAGTGTTTTAGAGACTATAACCTATAAATTTACTTCCCAAACTTCTCCTCTATATGGCTGCGTTCAGGAAATGTCACACAAGTAAACGGACACAGGGAGTAGAATCTCAATAAATACCTTTACTGAATATACTAAGAGATAAACCATTTGATTTCAGAATCTTCTCAACAGATGTAAATGAAAAGCCTAGTAAGTTTTTCTTTCTATTTATATTGCAAAGGCCATAACTTAATACATTCAATTTTTTTCTCTAGCCCAGTGCACTTCTTTTCCATCGGATTGGCCTATGGCACCCACTGATTGACAAGTAGTCTGCAGTCAGTCCACCTCTTATCACTTATTTCTGTATATGTTTTCCTTTTATTGGTCTTTCATTTGAAGTGCCCTGGGAGTCTTGGATATCTCATCTTTCCTTTCTCTGGACTTGCTGCAATTCAATTATAAAATACTCACTTTCTCTTGACATTTTTTTAACTTCTCCCAAAATGAACTATATCAATGCTGTTATTTTTTTTCCTGGCACTTTTAGTGATGAGATAAATAAAATAGCATTCCTGAAGTGGAAACAGCCTGTTTTCCCTCTTTCTCTTAGAATTCCTTTTAGTCTTGATTATGTGGTCAAGCATTTCAGACAAGCAAGTTTTGAGTGTGTCACTGATGCATACATAGTTAATTTAGGAAACTTGGATGGAGACTTGACAGAGGGCCCAAGGTTCAGAATATTAATGTATCTCTACCAGTTTGAGGATGGAAAAGCAGTGTGACCTTCAAATAGCCACACTATAATTTCAGTTGCTTCTAAGGATATTTTTTTTCTCATTTTCTCACAGTATCAGGAATTAGCCACACTATTCCTATAATTAGCCTCCTTCCTGGTTTAGAAGGAATAAATATTTACAGGTAGGCAGAACCTTAGCCATCCTTTGGCAGTTTTTCAGTGCGGGTTCTGAAGTGTCCTTATGCTCCTTTGAGAATATTATTGGACCTTCTCAAGAGATAAGGGAGAGACCAGAATTGAGAGCTTAAAATCAGAAAGCTTATCACTTTTCTATGAGAGTAATTTCAATTTATCAAATATTGGAGCGCCACGTTCATTTTTATGAAGTATCTATTTTAGTGATTAGCACTTAGGAACTCTTATTCTATGTTTCTCAACTTTTATTGTTCAAGCATGATGATAAATGTATTTCCCTAAGTCTAGTTTTATTTATAATGCAAGACATCAGAATCCATTTAATTAATTCCATATTTGTCTCAAAGTCATGAAAAGGCCCTACCCTTTTCCAAACCTGTCTGTAGAGGTATACACAATAGAATTCAAAACACCAAACCTTCACATCTGTGGAGTCCCTGCACAGCCATCTCTGGTAACTGCTGAAGTCACATGGAGTTACTAGCACACTGTGCCTCATTGGATAGAAACTGTGCTGCTGTGTCAGTATCCCAGAACTGTTGGAGCCTGCAAAGAAAGCTGAGGTCTCTGAGCTCTTAATACAGAAAGAAGCATAGTGTTCCCTTCCCATGTGGGAAAGGAATCTCACTTTTCTAACTACGCTAATCCATGACTCCCTAGGCAGAGCTTTGACTTTCAGAGATTTTAGCGAAAGAACTAAATCAATACTTTGTGCCAATCCTCTCTCCTCAGATTTAATCACATTTGGTGAAGATTAAGGCTAGAAATTATGTGAAATTAACACAGGGCTGTCCAATGACCCCAACTTCCTTCTTACCCATTAAACCCTGAGACATAGTTTTGAGGTCCTGTGTGCCTGGGTTCTATTTTTCCTGTTGATAAGATGTTTCCCCGGAGGTTTCATAGTCCCTCATACAAATAATTCACAGTTGGACGTGGTCCTCAGTGCATTCAGTGGAACTCCTGTACACATGAATCCTATGGTAAGCAAAGCTAAGTTTCAAGCTGATATAAGAAATTGAGATTCCCGACAAGTGAGAATGACTTCTCCAACATCAAAAAGCAAGTGACAGAACAGCAACAAAAATAATACAATTTACTGATCTCCAGTTTATGGCAGCCCACTTCTCAGAAACTATTGGTCAGCACCTCCTTAAAACACATTCATCCAATATCATTTGACACCAAATTTTATCAAGGTCACTTTGAAAATGAAATCAGTAAGAAATAGATATTAGAAGAAGATTTAATTTCTATTTCCCCAATTTTTACCTAATGTCCTTTTTCAGTTCCAAGATCCCATGCAGGATACCATGTTCACTTAGCTGTCATGACCCCTTAGGCTCCTCCTGGCCATGACAGTTTCTCAAACTTGTTTTATTTTTTATGACATTGAGAGTTCTTGAGGAGTACTGGTCAGGTGTATTGTAGGATGTCCCTCTGGTGGGACTTGTCTGATGTTTTTCTTCCATTATACTTGGGTTCTGAGTTTTAGGGAGGAAGATCACAGAGAGTAAGTATAATTTTCATATCATATCAAAGGTGCACTGTATCAACATGACTTATGAGTGTTGATGTTGACCTCAACTTCTCTCTCCCTGAAGTAATATTTGCTATTTTCCTCACTATGAAGTTACTCTTTTCCCTCCATTTTTATGCTTTTCTCTTTTGAAATAAATATATATGCATAGCCCACTCTTTGTGAGTGGGAAGTTACCTTTCCCTTCATTTGGGATGGAGACTCTAAATAAATTCTTCTGTGTGGAAGATTGACCACTTCTCCCCCATTCTTAATTCACTAAATTATTTATTTATATCAGCATGGACTCAGACACTTATTTTACACTTTGCATTGTAATCCAGTACTACTTTTTTTGTTCTCTAATTATTCCAGCTTTGGCCATTGGAAACTCTTTCTGTTAGCTTATGTGCTTTTTGATAAGTCACAATAAATGTGTTTGTTTTTCTTTTAGCACTTCCTTACTTTTGGCATAGGAAGATTCTCTGGACTCATTTACATATTTTCTTCCCTAGTTCTAGAATCAACCATTTTCTCCAAGGAAATCTAATTTCTTTATTTGGAGAATATTATTCAAAACCAAGATATAGGTCGTAGGTGTGCACATTGTACTTGAGGTGTCATATTTTTTAGGTTGTCTTACCTCACAGGGCAAATAAATATATGTTTGCATACTAACTCCTATCTATCTCTATCTATCTATCTATATATCTATCTATCATCTACTTATCAGTGTAACCATCTGTAACAAGATTAAGGTAAACATGAGTTCTTACTGAAAATAGTTACTTTTAAATTTCTCCCACCTCCAAATTTTTATTCCTTTCACCTTTCCTAATTTTATTCTGTGTCTCTGAATCTTTTTCTTAAAATGAGGCTGGCTCATGTAACAGCATGCTGGAAACTCCCAAAGAGCTATCACCAACATCTGCTAATTAAAACCCTGAAGTAAATGAGATAACTCATTGAAGCCTGAGAGGGATGGGAGGACAGTCTGATGAGTAGCCTCAACATTTAAGACAAATCCAGAAGAGGAAGAACCAATAGTGAGTGTTGTGATTGAAGTCATCAGGGAAATTTTGTAGCCAATTAATCTTAATTTACCCAACAATTTGCATTCTCTCAAGATGAATATGTCATTTGCTCTGCTTAGAATTCCACACCAAACTATTAGATCTGATGAACAATTTTTTCACTATGCTGTACTCCCTCTCCCACCACACCACTCCGGTGTAAATGTAATTGTTCCAGTAAAGGTCTTCTCATTCTTTCCTCAAATAGTATATGTACTGTTAATCCCCATCTTCATAGTAAGTGCCTTTCTTACAATAGTTATCTTATTATACTATAACTATGTAATCAAATGTTTTGTCTTACAATAAGTTGTAAATTTTCTAAAGTTGTTTACCTCCAAGTCTAATACAGTGTCTGGCACATAGTAGACATTTCAAAACCTTTATGAATTGAATAATTAAATATTTAATGTGGAGAATATAGATTTATTTATAGGGGTTAAAGGGCAAGTATATATATGAATTTGAAAATGAAACTTGGAATGAGGTTATATTCATGACATTCTCCAGTCCCAATTTATTTACTGCATTTACTTGTCATCGGGTCTGAAATTCAGCATTAGAATTTCTTCCATTCAGTTCTGTATATTTTGTTCAAGGTAACATTTTTTAGTGTGAAAACATATTCACCAGGGTAAACTTTCAACTGATAATTAATGTATTGTCTATTTTTAATACCTTTGTGTGTATAAAATCATCATATCTCCTGGTAGCTTTAATAATAACTACCTAGGAGGAAGAAGAAGTTATTTGGTTCTTAAGAACATTGATATTAACATTAGACCGGTGAAAAATCAGTTTTGTCCTTCATAATTTGTGACTTAATAACAAATCCTTACCCTTTTCATATCTAAATTTTCTCCTCTATAAAAGGTTTCTAGAATCTCTGTCATTAAAAGTTGAGAAGATTAAACAAGAAAAAACAAAGTTATCTCAGTGCCACATATATAGCAAGCACCAAATAAATTTCACCTACTATTATTATTTTCTATTGCCTAGGAATGGACATTTTGATAGAGTGTGGTATAGAGGGATTATTTTGATTTATAAGGGATTGCCTGTATTGGAAGATACCAAGTAGAATAGCAAAGAGATTTTTAGAATTTTCCTGAAATTCAAGGCATCTATCTATTATAGAACTGGAAGCAGATTAGAGAACTGGAAGCAGATTAAAGAAAAAGGAAAGATAAGATTGAATGTTAGTGTGGGTTAGAGTATATTCATGGTGGATATTTAAAATAAACATTTTGTCTGTTATAATGTATTGTGGAGGATTTTCATGGCATGGAAAAACTGAAAGTTGACTAATGATTCATTCCTTCAACAAATATTTACTATCATCACACTACTAGAGGCCCAATGCATGAAATTCATGCAAGAGTAGGCCTTCTTTCCCCCAGCTGCCAGCACCAGCTTCCTTCTGGCACCCGGGACCCAGGCTTCCCTTGCAGCCCGGGCTTCACCCGAAAGGTCGTTCGGAAGGATGCCGGGTCTAATTAGCATATCACACTTTTATTATTATAGATGTATGGTTCAGACACTAATCTAAGTCTGGAGGATACAGCAGTAAATTGAGAAAGAAATGTCTATGCTCACATTTTTTTAATGTATAGACAGACAGCAGCATGGTAATTACCAGAGGGAAACGGGGGGAGGTAGGAGAGGGTAAAGGGGGTATAAATGGTAATGGAAGGAGACTTGATTTGAGGTGGTGAACACACAATACAATATACAGATGATGTATTATAGAACTGTACCCCTGAAACCTATATACTTTTATTGACCAATGTCACCTCAATAAATTCAATAAACTTTTTTTTTAAATGCTCACATTTAAATGTTAGTGGAGGAAGTGGTATCTCCCTAGGCTAGAAATAGAACTCCAACTACAAATGATTTCTCATGTTACACTGATTGGAAGTAGGTAATGTTTTACCCTTCTGAAATATATCAGGATGACTTTTAAAATGTGAACACACATTTATTATACAGTTAACATGTTCAAGGGATAATTCTAACCCCTCTATTAGATCATTAAACTCTCACAACTAATTTATGACTCAGGTGTTATTATTATCTCAATTCTTCCAGCGAAGAAACTGAATCATGGCGAAGGTAATTAACTTTCCTGTTGTTACATACCTAATAAATGATACAGTCAGTATTCACACCCGGAAAGTCAGACACCAGAGTTCCTAACCGCGATCCTGTACAGTGAAGTTCTAGACAAATAAGAATGTCCTCTACCAGCCTGCTGCTGTCATCATTCTTCCTTAAAACTCCACAGAGATTCCTCAGTTGGCACTTTTCCAATACTCTTTCTCCCTGTGTAGTCATTCCATTTCAAATCCATAGGACATGAGTCATACAGGAAAGAAATCTGAACCAAACTGGGCCAAGTTTTTACGGCTTAGATCTCACATGATTTTTTAAATTGAATACAAAAATCAATACACTAGTTAATCTGGGAGCTATATTATTCCTCTGTATGTATTAAAATGGGATATTTAAATTATCCAGAATATGCCTTTAAATATGGTCTTTTAATATGCCCATCCTAAGCCTAGTCTGCAAAGAATAACAAGTAGCATAGCCAAGGTAACATTAATAGGCTAGTGTAACAGTAGTTGGCAATTAAAATATCCTGTAAGAAAGAGGAAAAGAACAGAGGAAAAAATGATTCAAGAAATTTCCAATAACTATGATGTAAAATTTGTTAAAATACATGAATTTTTGATTTCTCTAATGGATTGTCTATTTTTAAGCAAGGAAAGAGTGCTAATCTCAAGCCATTTATGTAGGCTCTAAAATCCTTAATTTAAAGTTCTGTATCACTCATTCCTGTTATGTCACAAAATTTTGTGGGTTAATAAAATTACTGAGGTGCAAATTGAATGAGAGTATGTTTAATATGTTAAGGATACTTTTGAAATCTAGTGAATATCATTAATTTGCTTAATGGAAATAGTCAAATCACATGATTTAGACCAAAATGTCCAGCTTTGATTTGGTCATTTCCATTGATTTATTATCCACAGATAGTCTTTATATTGTTTACACATAATCTTCATCTGGGACTAAAAATTATGCCAATATATAAAAACTTATAACACTTGCTTCTTATTTGTTTGTTTGCTTTGTGAAAAATGAATTTAATAAGATTTTGTCTTCTACAACTGTTTTTATTTTATTTTACCAGATTATCTCTCATCTCTCATAGGGTTTTTTAACTCTACCTAGAACTTTCTAAGTAGAGCATTTTTCTCTTCATCATTTTGGATATTTTAAATATCCCGTTAGAATTTGAGTTTCATTTATGGGCTATAGAATTGTGATAGTTTCAAGCTTCATCTAAATGCAGAGAAAAGACTTGAGAAGTTATAGCATCATTTACAGGAATTAAATATAGCAATTTCTTATTTAGTATTTTTATTGCTATTTCACATTTATAATTACTTTACAATTTTAAAATGAATTTTAAATATTTCCTGTACTAGTCTTTCTTGCAGTACTATGATTTATGAAGTACTGTCATTTTCAGTTTTAATCTGTTAAGTACAGGAAATTAAAAACTAACTTTTTTTAATTCTCTTAAACTAAAATGGACAGTACGTCATAATTAAACACTGGAATAGAGCATCTCCACAGAAGAAGAAACAAATTCCATTTCCATTACTTACACACTGTGTGATCCAGACAAAGGCACTGAACCCATTTTAAATATTGGCCACTCATCTGTTAAAGTGGGGCTAAATATATCTGCTTCACACTGTGGTTGTGAGGACGCACAGTAATGCGAATAATAGATGGCTTTTACGTAAAGTAGGATGCTTTCTATGCACATAAACTAGGTTGTATGCAATTATTCTTTCCTTCTTCAAATAGTATCATCTTTATTTCTTAAAGAAATTGGTAATTAAATAAATATTTGTGTTTTATATTATTTAATAAAACCACAGAAGATAAATGCTTTTTTCATATTCTCAGAACAATAAGGCCTTGCAAGTTTGGGACTCAGATTGTAAAGGTCACTTTAGCATGTAGGTAAGTCAGGTTTCAGCCTGCTGTGTTTGTGTATATATATGTCGTGGGGATCTCTGCCTCTGTAGATCTTAACTGGAAGGGGAATATGATTCAGTTTCAAGGTGTTTTTTGCTTGTGGGAAGCATTGAATTAGCTTAAAAGTTGTACATAGCCTTGGAAGGTTTGAAGAAGAGAAAGAGACAAAAACTGAAAATCTAAGTTAAGGTATTTGAAAAGAAATTTCCCATGTCATTGCAACAACTATGTGGAAGAGGGGCCAGGGTATTGGTATCCAAATTCAAATGGATCTCAGTCAATTAAAGGTATGATCTGGAAATAATGCTAATACTTAGGGTGCAAAATATATGAATGAAAAATAAGATTTAATTAACAACCAAAATGTATTTGTTTTGTAGAAGTAGTCTGATCTAAGAGGCAAAACTAACAAAAAGTTGGCCAGAGTCAACATGAAGGTAATGAAAGTGAGAGGAGATAGCAATGGCTATCATCAACATTGTTTTGTTTATTTAGGATTGTTTTGTTTTCCTTTGCCTTCCTGTGTAACTTCTAGAAATGAAAATACTAAACGAGAAAATTTATTTAAGATTAGGAATATGAAGCAATCTTTAATTGAATATAATAAAAATAGTAACAATAATAACAGCTAATATTCTTTGGTTGTTTTAAATGCCAGTGTAATGTTTCATTGAATCAATATGCTATGCTCTATCAATTTCTTCATTTATCAAACAGGAAAACTGAGATTTGGAGAGGAGAATTAAATTATTTATGGTCTCACAGAACTATCACACATTGTTCTGATTTACATTTACCTTGAGAATGTGAGTAGGTGAAACGGGTTTAAGAAAAAGCTACAAAGGAATGTCATTAAAACAAGATTTTTAAAGAGTAAAGCTATTTGAAATTGAAAAGACAACAGGTTGTCTTCCTCATGAGTTTGTTTATTTCCTTTTTTTGTTTTGTAATATATTTTTATTGATTTCAGAGAGGAAGGGAGAGAGAGAGATAGAAACATCAGTGATGAAAGAGCATCATTGATCAGTTGCCTTCTGCACACCCCACATTGGGGACTGAGCATGCAACCCAGGCAGATGCCCTGACCAGGGATTGAACTGTGACCTCCAGGTTCATAGGTAAACGCTCAACCATTGAGTAACACTGGCTGGGCTTAAGTGTTATTTTTTGAGGGTAGGTTTCTTAACATGGGATTCACTTTAAATTATATGAAAAATCATGTGTGTTGTGTGAGTGTGAGAATGTGTCTAGGTATCTGCGTGGGTATTTGGATGTGTGGGTAAATGTGAATGTGCTTGGGTTCATTTTTTCAAGGGAGAAAAAAAACCAATGGTTACGCTAATATTCAAAAACCCCCATGATAAAAAAAGGAAGTTTGTAAGCAAGCCATTGGTTTATAGGAAGCAATGTTTTAGATGGTTACAATGTAATCAGGCATATAAAAATTTTAATTGGAATTGGGCAGGGCCAAACCAGAAGTAGTTAGAAATACCCCACCTAGGGAAAAGAGCTTTATAAAGAAAAAAAAATGTAAACAAATCAAGGACATCATTTGATTGGCTGTAGCTTGAGTGTTTGCCTTATTTAGAAAAGCCTAGTTGGCTGTATGTGATTGGTTGTCCTTCCATTTTGATTTCTTAACCTTGAGGCATTTATGGGCCTAGATTTTGGTTTGCTTATGTGCTGCTAAGGTATTAGAACTCCCTCAGTCTAATTGTCCTTCTTGTTAATTTAATAAGAACGGTGGTTTGAATATATTTTTGCACATGACAACAGCACTTAGAAAGCTTGTAAAAATATTGGCTCTACCAATATATTTAATGATTTTAGGTGCAACTCATGCATTGCCACCTTGGAAAAGCTCTCCAGATGATTCTAACTCTTAATTAGGATACAAAATAACTTAGTTAAATGAGATCAAATGGATCATTTCTCTATTGTGTTATAGCAATAACATACTCATCTGTTTCATTACCATAAGGAAGGCTTACTTTAATTTTAGTTTCAATTAATTTTTTCACAAGAGCTTTTCTGTTTTAAAGTATATTTAACTGTAGTTTTCAAGGGTGTTTTCATTTGTCTACAGATGTTGAGGAGCTCTTAGGCTTAACTTTTCTTATTATTTTTGGACCATTGTTTTTAATATAAGTAAGTTTAGGAAATAGACACTTGCATTGTGATTTTAAAGAATAAATCCTTCAGGGAGAAAGATATAAGCTTTTAAAAGTAATTAACTTGACAACACATTAAGTGATCAGGTTGCCAAAGGAATAAGATTTTGCTCATTAATTCAGATTCTGAGAAGAGATTGGCATCAGCGTTGTTCTCCAGGGTATAGAACATTTTAGTAGAGAAAGCCATACTTAAAGTCATTGTTAAAATCGATCACTATCTGAAAATCAATCATTAATATGATGCCGGGTCAGTTAAAGGTCCTTTCACACAAAATAAGAGACAGAAAGAAAGAAGTGTGTGTGTGTGTGTGTGTGTGTGTGTGTGTGTGTGTGTGTGTGTGTGTGAGAGAGAGAGAGAGAGAGAGAGAGAAAGAGAAAGACAGAGATATTTGTATACTTTAACTAAAATAAGTAACAATAACTACTTTGGACCTGTTTTAATATAGTGTCTTTGGCTATAATGCCTCAGTTTCTTCTAAGGTAAATCTGTTTTGTTTTGTTTTGATAACATTTTATGGTAAACAATGAACAAGCTACTATTCATAATTGGAAACAAAACAGATAAACTCATTGAAAAAGTGGTTGATTATTAGACTCTTAACAAAAATTTGAAAAATAGTAACAATGTTTTAAAAACCTCAAATGTTAAATTCTTTAAGCAACCATATGTGAAAGATGAAGAACTGGGCCTTAAGGAACTTACTGATCCAGGTTCACACAGCTAGTGTTTGATGACACAGGAATAGCATCCAGGACTTTCTGACTAGGGAGATAATACTCATCTCCTATATCTTCTCTCTATTCTTATACATCGTGTTTGTGCCCCTTCCCGGTCATCTCTCCTGAATTTGTGATGGTAAGGATGGGAGGTTATCATTTCTCAAAGCTATTGGATTCACAGGGGCCTCAAATTGAGGGCTTGGGCCTGTGAACTACATAGAGGAGCATTTTGCTGATGTGAAAGGCAATGATTCTAAAAGCAGGAGACCTAAGTTTTATACCCAAATGTGCTCTGAAGAGTCCTTGAGTGAAGAAGTCATTAACCTTTGCTCACCAAAGTATATTTTAACATGGACTATTTTTGCCCCCTCTCCCCCTCGAGAGCTAATTTTCTAATATTATAACAAACACAAGTTGGGTAAATTTTGTTAGAGCTTTTACATGTGTCTCCAAACTTAGGAGACACATAAGGCATGCATGCTTCTTTTTTGTGATATAATTTATCTGCACAAAGAGAGGCAGGTGAAGCAGCCCACTGAATATAGTATTCACTGGATACTGCTGAATACAGATTCCCCATTAGATGAAAGAAGTCTCTCTCTTCCCTTCCCTTCCCTCCCTTCCCTTCCCTTCCCTTCCCTTCCCTTCCCTTCCCTTCCTCCTCCTCCTCCTCCTCCTTCTTCTTCTCCTCTCTCTCCCTCTCCCTCTCTCCCTCCCTCCTTCTTTCTCTCTCTCCCTCTCTCCCCTTTCTCTCCTCTCCCATATCTCTCCACATATGCGTATATTTATGCATGCATGTGTATGTGCCAGTTTGAATATATATTCATAGATAAGTACATTCCTCAGAGAGTCATTTGCCAACTAGTGATTTTCCAAGATACATAATGGTCCCAGATATAAGAAAGTAGATGGAATTTATCCTCACTTTTTTTCCCACTAGGTTTTATTTAATATTCTAGATCTCTCTATATTTTCACTATATTAATCATGATTCTAATCCTCTCACTTCCCTTATACCCCCTCTAGAAAATAATTAATATTTTTAAGAAAAAGCCTGTTGAGTGTTATTCTTTATGAATAGACTAAATCTTTACATAGACATAATAACACATAAGAATAAGCCAGAATGTTGTAAACTTAATGTGTTGCATTTACAATTTTCTCTGATGTCTAATCTTTGTATCAATATCCATAGAAAAAGATTAGAACAGGTGAAACAAGACACACCTGGGTGAGCTGGAGAAACAACTGAAAAGCAGATAAGCTCAAAAATGCATATTTGGATTTAAGTGTTTAAGTATTTACATAAAAAAGCTCAACTTGATTGTCCTTTGTTTTGTCTTTGGCAGTACCTAGGCTCCCACCTCTGGCACCAGTGTCTCTGTGTTTTAATCAGGCTTGTGTATGCACCTCCCATTGTCAGCACAATGGGCATAGTTATGATTTGTAGCTACCTCCGATGAAACTCATACAAGTCTCCCTCAGTAGTAACCAGAACATGCGATGGTTTTCTTTGAGATGTGCAAGAACCATGATTTAAAGGGGGCAAAAGAACACATGCATGTATTTGGTGTAAAATTGGCTATCTCTTTTTCATATTCCTTACATGTCAGTTGTTGTTTTTTTTAAATGTAGGTCTTTTTTTGGTCATATATTTGTCTATTTTTAATAGAATGTTAGTTTTCTTGAACATACTAATATCAATTTTAGTCAGTTGTATCTCATTATTTTATATTCTCTAAATTTGAACACCAAAATTCTCATTATTTTGGTGTAATTTTAAATGTCTTCCAAGGAATTTTTCCGCTTGTGTCAATGTTTTTTAGTGATATTGAATCTAGACATAATTTAGGTTCTAGTAAAACTATATATATTTTTGTTTTAACCACATGTATATGAATATATACATATTGTACATATATGCTGCATATATATATGTGTATGTGTGTATAATATGTACTTACAAATAGGTAAACTTTTATGTTTTGACAATAATTTGATGATTAATCAAATTACCATGCTTTAATCATTAAGCATGGTAAATGGGTAACTTTATATATTGTTAGTGTCTATGAATAACAAAGAATTTCTTCCCTTATAAAATATAGATATCTCTGGAGGAACATTGATAATAATAAAGTTTGTTTTCATTTTAATATGTCATGATAAATGTAATGATTAAATAAAAAATAATGTTAGCTTTACCAGATTTTCATGATTAAACAAAAGTAATCAAGAATGGTTAACATCTATAAGGACAGATATTTGTAGCATCAAGTCTTATATAGCAAGTAGTATTGATTCTCATAGATGATTTTTGCTGATGCTATTTCATCAACTTAATGCTGGCATATTGTACGACCTCTCACTAATTCATAGGCCCAAAGGCATTTTGATTCATATTCCTACTTTTTACATAGACACACTGTGATAAAAGCTGTCTGATTTTGAAATGTAAATTAGTGAAAAATTAATCAGTTTGGTGAAGGTATTAAACAATACTCTACTGTCATGGCAATTTCAAGATTTATTCAGCAAGTAGTTTTAAATTTACTTCTGATGCCAGATTTGGGTGGTGCCATGTGTAATTCAATTTTTAATAGGAAGTCAAATGTGTAATTTAATGTTTTGACAATAAGTCTTATATCTCAATCTATGGCCTAAAATCTTATTATAAAACTTTATGTACATTTTTGGCCAGCTAAATAACTTAAGTTCCTCCAACATATTCTTTCCTTTCCCCTGGCTTCTATCTGTGTGTATATGGTAAGCCTGATAGTTTTACCTTGGAGATTTCCATTTTGGGAGATATTTTAAAAGCTTAGCTACTCACTGCAAAGTGAATTTTAGCCATAAACAGCAAACAGCTTGATGCTATTTCTTGGCATACCTTTCTCTATAAAATGTCAAACCACTAAAATGTTCAGAAATGTAGGACACAGAAATGTTTTAAGTTGTATCATTCTCACCACTTGGCAAATAATTGGAAGCTATTTCACATGACAGAACTGTCAGAATGGGATTATGATCATAAAGGAAACTTCCAAACTCAAAATTCATATAGTTGTCAATTTTAGGTGATGGCCACCAGATTTGAAAACACTCCACCAAAGTATAAATATGATTCAACCATTGTTTTTATATTCTTAATATCAAATCTGATTATCAAATTTTCACCCCAAAGATACTTAGATTATACATTATTTGGCTTAAATTAGAATTAGACCACTATATCTTCCTCTCTAAACTTTTCTTGGTACATTCCCTAGAATGTAAGAATCAGTGATGATATTCAAACTCATTATAATTGGTCTCCAAGCTATTATCTTGACTCTTTTGGAGTCAAGGTCAACAGTGGCATATTCTTTGTTTCTCTTCTTTTGGATACAATTTCTGCTGTAAGTTATGGCATTTCATAGGCTCATCTCAAAATAATAAAAGCTTACAAACATAGAGAGTTAAAGACCACAACTTAATTAACTATAATCTTAAAGGATAGGAGCCCACTACTAATAATTGAAGTTATGTTACCATTCTCCACCTTTCCAAGTTATAAATTATCTGTTTATGTAAAATGTGTACATATCACATAGAAGCACAGGGATGTTATAATGGGTGCTAAGGTTCCTCCAAACAAGCCAGCGAAGCCCATTTAATCCTCAGTGAGATTTAACTATGGAACCACAACTAACCTATTCCTGGTATCTATTACTTTGACCTATTTCTGGTCCTGTAATACAAGATGGAGAAGGCCAAGGGAAGGGGATGTGAAGGTGGGTGGAGGTGGACAGAGTAGGAGGGGAAGGGGGCCACCTATAATAATGTTGACATTAAAATTTTTAATAAAAATTTTTTCTGTAACTTTCCTATTTTTTCTCTATTCTCTTCAGTTTTACTACTACTTTCTCACCTCTCTTTACTAATTGTCTTTACAAATTATTTGCCTTAATGTAATTAAAACTTCCATAATTCAACTAATTATCAATTTTTAGAAATTCTCATGACACCTATTAATATTAAGTTTACCCACATTAAACGGTAATGATACCATGTTCTTCACATCAGACAATTGAATTTTCATTTTGAAAACCCATAATGTTTGTAGCAAGGGAAATAAACATTCAGGTATTGTAGAAAGATAATTGGGCCAAGATATGAAAAGATGAGATAGGCCTTTTTTGGAATTTACACTTCAGAATAAGCTTCCATATATACACTTTCTGCTTTTCATATTACTATTTTTTTCTTTCTCTATTTCAGAATCTACAAATTCTTTAAGAATTCTCATTGTTCTCATAACAGGTCTAAAGGTTCTAATAGCAGGGAAATTCCCTGGAGAATGACCAAGTACAGCTGCTTCCAGATTCATATTGTAATTTGTGATTTGCTAATCAGTCAGATACATTAGCCTTTAAATCTCTGTAGACAAAGAAAAGCACACATGCACCCTTCTAGGTCCTTGCTTCTGTTATTGCTGTTTAGGCTAAAAGCTAAATTAGACCCTGGACTCTGTGATTATGATTCCGAGAGTTATTCCAGTTTACTCTAGTATTTCCATTTATTAGTTATTCCAATGTAATCTGTTTTATCTCAATCTGCTATTTTGCTCTATTCTCATTTTTTCTTCTTGCCTGTGAATAAAGAGGATCTCGCTACAATCCATCATTTTTACCTTTTAGTTCTCACTTTTTACCCCAGTCAGGTGTCTATGCTTGCACTTTCTCGGGGTACAGTACGCCTTGAGCAGGACACATTAGATATCTCCTTCCCAGATGAAATATGTGGCTCTATTCTAGAGGTTCCCTTGTTCCCATTTAAGACCAACATCTCTTTGACCTCAAGGTTGTTTTTGGCCTTGTCTTTTGCTTGAATCAACAGACACTGTGTATTTCAAAACACCTACCATTTATTTTTTTTATCTTGTTAAATTTTTTTAGCACCTGCATAGTATGTGCCTTGTAATTACTTGTTCAATTGTGACTTGCTTCTTGGAATCAGTATGTTGCTTTTGTTGTTGTTGTAAAACCTCATCCAAGGATATTTTTCCATTGATTTTTTTAGAGAAAGTGTAAGGGACGAAGAGAGACGGGGAGAGAGAAATGCCAGTGTGAGAGAGACACATTGATTGGATGCCCCCCTCATGCACCCCAACCTTGGCCTGAGATTGAACCCACAACGGAGGTCTGTGCCCTTGACCAGAATCTAACACTACTGGATAAAAACTGATATAAAATAAGTCTTGAATGCACATAGTATACGTGCTATAGTTTTCTTTTTCTGAGGTTGTTGTTTTGGTTATTCTAGGATGTTGATTTTCTCCATATCTATTAAAATCATCTTCTCAAATTCTAAAATAGGCTTACTGGCCTACTCTTAGAGAATACAGGCTTTATCACAAAATATGTCTATTTTTGCTTAAAATGCTATTGTCAGATTCTAGGAAAGGCAACCATTTATGATAGGCATATAATAAATATTTGTGTGGTCTATAAATTAATGAAGAAATTACTTTTGCTTGATAGCTATAGCTTAATGACTATAGCTTCATAGAAAAGCAATGAAGTTAGAATCATAACTGAGGGACTTTAGTACAAGAGTTGTTAGTATAAAGATTTTAGAGAATTTGAAAAACATCATTTAATGTTTTTTCCTGATACATAAATAAGCATCTTTAATTATATCTTCTATAAGGTCTCCTATTCACAGGTTACAGATGTACATTTAATGGAGACTCCTCCATGACAACTTAGCACTTTTCTAATATATTATTTCATTTCTACAAAAGAAAATTTCACACTACATTTTCACATTTTCTGTATATATTAGCACAATGAAGGCATGACCGGTATCTTATTTTCATCGTTATATTCTGATTGCCAGGCCCAGAGTTTGCCTCAAGCACATTTCATAAAGGATTCATGATTGAATAGCCAGGCAGATTTTTGGTGATTTTTCTTTCAAGTGCTACATCAGGTAGTGCTGATAAAACTACTCAAGATGATGAATATGGCATTCTTGGCAGTTATATTTTCTGTGACCATATAGATTAGACACAAATACTACTCCAGAGACTTGCAGCTTTGCATAGTTACTATATCAAGACTGTCAACTTTCCAAAAGACATACTGACCTTTCTTAATCAGTGCATCATTTGCAATACGTGGCAATGGAGTTTCTTGACAACTTTTAAGCTTGAAAACCACAGTCTGCATGAAAAGATTCCCTTGTGCTGGGACGCCATAATCTCCGTCTTCTTCATGCTTGTCATTAGTAGTTCTTTGCTGACCCTGCATGTCTTCTTCAACATGTAAGAATCCCATCATTACCAGTTTCTGGGTTACTGTTGTAAGCATTTACGATGATCTTCATAGCCTGTTGAGTTAGAAAAAAAATTTCCAGAGAACCAGAAGCACCTTCCATTTATATATATATATATATATCCCCATGTAAATTTAATGTGGTGATGGCTGCTTTAAAATTGACATTCCTCCCACTTAAAAAGTATGCTTCTTTTAATTAAACATATTCTGTCTACTCAATGAGCAAAGAAAATCACATCCAGAAAAAAAATGAAAACAAAAGGAAAGAAAATTAACATAAGTTTATGTAGGTAATTGTCTCTTCATAGATTTAATTAGACTATCAGGGTAACTTTATGTGCTGAAGATGATTTGATCGGGTGATGACTATCTATAATTCAAGTTTATTACTTCAAGAGTTAAAATTATGAAGCATGCAAACAAATCAGTTATTATTTTTCCTAGTTGACCATGTACTATTAAAATATTTCAGCCATTTTGATAGCTGATTCAAAAAATTATAAATACACTTCAGCCACTTTATGCTTACATATAAGTTTTGTTGGCAGGAGTCATAATGGATAGTTACAAATGAGAAAGTCATTATAGTACCTGTGAGAAAATCATTATATTACCTGGGAACTAATTTCTAGGGATTTTTGGTTGGTTCTTGTTTTGTCATATTTATAGACTTATGTGCCAAAATGTCTCAAATATAAGTAGAAATGATAAGGTTATGGTACTGATATAAAATATTATTTTAAGAACAAAAGAGTCATAATAAATACTTAGAGATAAAAACAAGTACAGTAGACTACCTGGCCTTTCTGCTTTTATGCATGATTTCTTACCAGCAAATCTCCATTTAGCAGGGTTTTAAAATGTAAATCAGGTTATAGTACTCCCTTGCTCAAAATCTTCCAGTAGATTCTCACACTTGGAATAAAATCCAAGATCCTCTCTAAGGCCGAATAGCACACATGACATTGCCTCTTACCACTTCAATTTTGTCACTCCCTGTCTGTCCTAGCTCATCAACTACTTCAGCTACTCTGCTGTTCTTGACCAAGGCAAACATGCTCCCTCTCAGGGACCTGTAGCTGCATTTTCTCCCTAGAACACTTTTCATCCATGTTTTCATTTGGCTTTCCTGCACTTCACCCAGGTCCCAGAGTAATTTCTCTTGCACCTGTATCAAAGTATCCTTCTAACCATTATGTCTCTTTACTCTCCTTTCTTTTTCTGTGTAACCTTTATCATAATCTATTTTATACTTACTACTAATTCCCTATCTTCTAGTAAAATAAACAAAATGAGAGCAAAGACTTCACTGCTTCACTGTACCCATCATTTTCTCATTTTTAATTTGCCACCTTGATTTTTAGAGCTCATTTTCCAGTATATTGCTAAAAGATGGGCTTAAGAAGTAATTATTTGATAGTTTTCATGTTGTAAAATGTCTTGAATCTAATATCCACCCATCATTGAAATAACAATGAAGGCACTGTTTTATTACATCCAGTGTGTTTGAGGGAAAGATTCCAAAGTGCATGAAATGGTAAGGAGAGCAGAGGGAATTTGAGTAAAGTACTAATAGCAGCTACTACACCACTTCTCTATGCAACCTTTTATTCCTAAACATTTGTTAAAATTGTTGCTGTGTTTGATTGTTTGTTTCCGTCAGTAATTTTAGGTCATTGCATTTATTTTGCTTTTATTTTTACCCATGATGTCAATCTGACATATTTACTAAAATTTGGTAGAAGTCCTAAGGCTCTTTTATTAATATTCTCTACATTTTGAGGGAAAGAAAATATTATGCAATGTAAATACACATAAAGTATATATATATTTAGAGAAAATAAAAATATTTATTGGTTATTAAATACACATATCATGTTAATCAAAAATATTCAGTTATATATATTTTTGTCTTAGATCAGTCAGGTTGCTCAAAAGTAATATAGGGGAAAACCAAAAAATGTGAAGGACAAAAGATGGCAGAATAACTTGAATTAACACACTTGGATAAATTATCAAATAATGTTTTTCAAAGACTTATGAAACTTAATATAAAATTGTTTTAATGAAATTGCAGTTGCCATTTAACAAAAAGTTTAATTTTTATATGTAGTTGGAATTAGAAATATCATTTATTAAGACCATTGATATTGAGAGATTTGAGGATGTTCTTATTTCATTAAAAATACCCTTATTATTTCTATCTAGTTTTCTGAATATTTGTTGAAAAAATGTAGAAAAATTTGAAGTGATGCTCACATTTATTCCCATTCAATGTAATAAATTGCAAATTTATTTCTCTCAGAAAGTAGCAACTTGTACAAGCAGCTTCATACCCATTCTCCCCCCTCCCAAGTATTTAATGATTAGGGATAGAAGGTAAATGCCTGTGGTTTTAAAGTGAGCAGGTGAAAGTGGGCCTGTTTTCACTTATTGCCACTTGCTAGCCATTCACAGAGTAAATGTATTAAAAATATCTATAAATATAATTATAGGTAGAGGTATATATATATGTCCAATTTGAGGCTCTACATATCAGGAGGATCCAATCATAAAACTTGATAAACATATTTTCCAAGTAAGAAGATATATGAAGGAAATGGAGATAGTAGTTAGGTGTCCCTTGGAGGCAATACCCAGAAGTAAGCTTCCAGTGTGGTCTCCTGGAGTTTAATTTGAAGTGAAAGAATAGGGAAAAATGGAGATATATGAGATAGGACAACTGGTGAATAAAATTTTAAATCTTCACAATGTATGGAAGAGAGGCAACTTTAAGAATAAGGAAGAAAAGGGCAAAACAAGATATACAACACTGAATTAATAGAATTAGAAATGCATTAAGTTTTGCTTTTCAAAGATTTTATGAGTCTAGAATGGCTTTGCATTAATAAAACACTGTGTAGTTGTATGAGGTTGTAGTTCTTCTAGTACTGCCATGGGCTTTTTGCCACAAAAGTGTCAAAATCTGTCATGGTATCCAGGTTAGGATTTGGGGTAGTTTCTGATATGAATATGATGGCAAGAGCAAGAAGCTCCACTTTGTAAGGAGGATCTTTTAGAAAAATATACTTGGCAGCTCAAGACCCTGATCCAACCAAGTAGCTAACAAAGTCTATTCTTGCCAGTTGTCAAGAATAGAGCAGGGAGTGAACACCATTCTAAGTGTGTTATTTGATCTATCATTTGTAGAAATATTTTTTTGAATTCTAAGTCTTAGCAAAGGCCTTAATCCATGTTGAAAATACAAATAACTATAAAAGGGTTCCAGTATTTTCCCCTAGAAATAAAAATATATGAGGAGTCTTTTTATACATATACTAGAGGCCTGGTGCAGGAATTTGTGTATGGGTGGGATCCAGCTGGCGTGCCGAGATTGGGGCCAATGGGGGCCAGGCTGCCCTGTGGGAGGGGCTGTGGGAGGTTGGCCGCCAGCCCTGTCCCTGATTAGGGTGGGAGGGGCCAATTGGGGCAGGGCTGGCCCTGGCCCGGGGCCTGCTGGAGGTTGACCAGCAGTCCCCACTCCCGATCAGGCTGGTTGGCCAGACACAGTGCACATCATAGTGACCTGTCATTCCAGTCGGTCTGGTTGCTTGGCTTTTAGATATATAGATTCAAATTTTATTGGTTTTTTGCTATCATATTTTTTTATGATTTATAACAATTATTTTCTGACAGCATTATAATCAGAGGTGGTGATACTTAACTCAATTGCAGTGTATTTTTTATAGCCTGCAAGGCATACCCAAGCATTCAGTGTAAAAGATGAGCAGAGAAAGGATCAACCTGGCAAAAGACTGAAAAAACACACACACATAAATATATTTTTATCTTAGCTTAAATGGAATAAAGCATACTTGCAAAGAATAAATTGTCATTCATCCCTTGACACAAAGAATCTAAATGAATATGTTTTCTTCTTTTCTAAGATAAAACACTAGTTTGAGTTACCTAATCCTTTAATCCGGATTTAAATCCTTTAATCCTGCCAAGTATAGCCCCAAATGGGAGTTAAGGAAGGTATTTCAAATGCATTCATAATTGTACCAATAAAAATATACTCTTCTTCCAGGCCGATCCTGTCCTCAAATGCTTCTTAGAGCTTCGCCTGTTCTAGCTAAACAAACAAACAAACATAAGAAACAAGCAAGCAGCTTCAGGGTCAGCAGTTAGCAATTGAAAAAACTGAGAGAGTAATTTCTTTTGTCACAATATTGAATGTATAACCCAAAGTATTTTGGTTTTATACTTTTTATTTACAGATGTGTTTAGAACTTTAACAGTATGTGTTGTTGGGAAAAATTGTTTATTACAGCTACTGATAATAATAATAATAATAAAAATAATAATAATAATTAAGATTAAGAAATTGAGCTGTAACATTTGAATGGTGCTAAGGACATACTGATTAGAAAATACCTTACTGTACAATAGAATTAACTTCAAACATATAACTAGTGTGAAAAGTGCATCACAACTTCTTTGAATTTTATTATTCATATTTTTATAACTTTCGGCTTTATCTTTTACAAATAGTTTTCTGGTTTATCGAGGAAGTATGTTTTTTGTATGTGAGTAGAGAAAAATGCATTATTAAATGGTGATTACCTAGAAGAAGCTTTATAAATATCTGCTGAGTGATTAAGGACTTCATCTTGATCACAGTAAATCACAGGGCTAGTGGAGTTCTTCATATGATTCTACGTGATTTTTTTTTTTTAGTAAGAATGTTCACCTTCAGTTTGATTTTTGAGTCATCCTGGAGTTGCATTTGTTATTGAGCAGCATTTGTTTTCCACCCACCTAAAAAGAGTGTAGTTTGGGAAATATATCTGAAAAATGCAGCATATACAATTACCTCAATATTTATTTCAGTTAAAATCAAGCTTTCTAATACCCAGCATATTTATAGAATGTACTTAGTCCTAGTATTATTAGGGAATAAGAATTAAATGATAATAATGTATTCAAAAGTACTTAAGTGTCATTCATTGGTTCTCTCTTTAGGAAGAGAATCCAACTAAAGAGTCACACTCCCCAAACATTCAAAGTACACCAAGAACAATAACAACAAAAACACACCTAGACATATCATTTTCAAACTGCTAATAAACAAAGACAAAGAGAAAACCTTGAAAGAAGCCAGGGGTTATACATTAGAAACAGAGGAACAGAGGACTTGTCATAAATCATGTAAGAAGAGAGTGGAGTAAAACATTTAAAGTGTTGAGGAAAACAACAACAACCACCTACTAACTTAAAATTCTACACCCATCAAAATTATCCTTTAAATATAAAGGAGACGCAAAGACTTTCTCCACAAGCAAAAACTGAGGGAATTTACCACCATTAGACCTTCCTGTCATAAATAATAATAATAAAAAAGATTTAAATCATAAAGAAAATAACATAGGCTAGAGACTTGAATCTACAGAAAGAAAAGTTGAGTGTTGGAAAACGAATGGAAGTAAAATATATTTTTTTCTTTTTCTTATTGACCTAAAAGATAACTATTTCAATATAGATTCAACACAATAAATACACACACAAAAATTCAGTAAGTTACTTCATAGATAATAACAAAATGTCTATAAATTTATATGGAAAGGCAAAAGACCCAGAATAGCCCACACAATAATAAGAACAAAGTTGGAGGCATCACACTACCCAATTTCAGGTTTCATTATAAATCTACAGTAATCAACAGTGCAGTTATTGTTACAATGTAGAGACACAGATCAATGAAACAGAATAGAAAGTCCAGAAATGACCCACATAAACATAGTCAATTATTTTTTGACAATGGTAAGGAGGCAATTCCAAGAAGAAAGGATTGTCTTTTCAGCAAATTGTGCTGGTACAATTGGACATCCTTACTCACACACACACACACACACACACACACACACATACACACACACACTCATTACTATACACATACACAAATAGACCTAGACATAGACTTTACATATTCTTCCCAAATAATTCAAAATTCATTAATCACCTAAATGTAAATGCAAAACTATTCATTTTCTAAAGGAAAAAAGGAGAAAAAATCTATAAGACCTTTGATTTAGTGATGAATTTTTAGAATCAATACCAAAAGGAAAAAAATGAAGAAAAAAATTGAGCTTTATTAAAATAAAATAAACTTCTGCTCTGAGAAAGTTATTGGTAAGAGAATCCAAAGGTCAGTAGAGACTGGGTGAAAATATTTTCAAAACCTACATCTGATAAAGTGTTTGTATTCATAATGCACACACACACACACACACACACACACAAAACCCCTCTTAAAACGTAATAACAAAAAAAACAAATCCTTTAAAAATGGGGGAAAGATCTGAGCAGACACCTTACCAAAGAAAATATACAGACAACAAACAAGCATAGGAAAATAGATTTGGCATCATTTCACATTAGGAAAAAGCAAGAGATAACACAGCTTGCCTAATAGAATTGGGGGAAAATCCACAATGCTGGTGAAGATGCAGAGCATTGGAACCATTCATTCAGGGCTGATGGGAAGCCACAATGGTGCAGCCACTTTTTAATACAGTTTGGCAGTTTCATCCAAAGCTAATGATAATCCTACTTTATAATACAGGGATTATACTCCTGGGTGTTTGCCCGAATAATCTGAAAATATTTCTTCACAAAAGTCTGCACATGAATATTTATAGCAGCTTTATTCACAAATTCCAAAATTAGAAACAGTGAAGTTGTTCATCAGTAACTGACTGGATAAGCAAACTGTGGTATATCCATACAGTGAAAAGCTATTAGCAATAAAAAGAATACATTAGGACAAAAATATGGATGATTATTAAAAGTAATATCACCAAATAAAAATAACCAGTCTGAAAAGGCTGTATGCCTTATGCTTGCAATGTATGACCTCCTGGTAGAGGATAACTATAAGAGACTATAAATAGATTGGTGGTTGCCAAGGCTTTGGAAAATAAAGGGTTGAGGAGTTGAAGAATTGGGGATGAGTTAGAGTGATGAAGTTACTTTGTGTAATACGTACCATCTAACACATAACACCTTTGATGGCATTACCACTACCCTTGCTCCTTTTCAATCTTCCTCAGTAGTTGTCCTCCCTAAACTCAAACTTCAAATGTAAATTTCCTGAAATGTCCTATTGTACTTTAAAATGTTTTCAACTCTTCCTTGGAAACCTCATCCACTTGTATATTTTCAGCCATTACTTAAATGCAGATGACTTTCAGATACATATCTTGGGTCCAATTCTTTCTTTTAAAATTCAGAACCATGGGTTTTCTGCATTTTTCAGACATTTCATTAGCATTTTCCAAAAAAGGTCTCAAATCTACATATTTAAAAACTGACCTAGTAATTGCCCCTTGCTTCCCCAATTTCTCTTAGGCCTGATTTCCCTTTTAGTTAAGGACACCAGCACCTACCACCAGGTTCCCTCATCAGAACCTTATTGTTCAAACCAAACATCAGTATCTCAATTACTTCCTTTATTCTATCACCCAGATCAATCAAGTATCCCTTCTAATATGTATCCTGTTGATCTCCTGCTCTCTATTTCTGCTTCATGAGGTATAACATACATTTTTTGCTTAGAGTAGTTGAGCAATAAATGCTTAACTGGTATGTGTTTCCAACTAAGCTGACCAAGAGGTCTCTTCAAACACAAACCTGATCATGACATCACCTTATGTTAAAAAAAAAAAGATCCCAATATGCCAGTATTTTCCAAAGATTTTAGAATAATATTCAACTAGTTTATCCACCTTGTACTTCTATCATTCATGTCTTAACTCATACCACTTGATCCCTCAACATTTGATATAGCCATAAACAATGACTTGCAGATTATGCATTTGAGTGAGAACATTTAACACCAGCATGGCTGTTATCATTATTTGGAATACATTGCCCAAACTCAACACATAATATGTACCCAAACAACTCCAATTCATCCTTAAAGACTAAGCATTTATTCTCAGAGAGTTCTCCATTGATCCTCAACTCTTACATCCTAATGCTTCTGCCTTATGACCAATAATTCTCCACATATAAATCTATTATAACTTAGATTGCAATACACTGGTATATTCAATTTACTCTTTTGATGCTAGATACTAGATGTTAGGCTGCTGATGATCAAAACTGTGTTTAAATAGTCCTTAGAATTTTAACATCAGGGACAACTCTGATGTTAAACATTTCCTAATAAATTCTTGATTGATAAAATCATTAAACACAACTTTAATAACAAAGCATTATCCTGGCATGTATGGCATTGCATCACATTTTCCACTTTTTAAATCAAAATGCCTACACACCCAAAAATTAACCCAGTGATTTATCTATCTACACTAATAAAAGAGAAACATGCAAATTGGTGTAACGCTGCTACGCCCACCAGCTAATCAGGATGAGTATGCAAATTAACCCAACAAAGATGGCGGTTAATTTGCATATGCAGGCATGGAGCGAAGACTGAATACAGCGTAGAAGGAAGCCAAACACTGCAGAAGGGAGAGAAGCGGCGGAGAAGGGAGTGGAGCCAAGGCAGCGGACACGGGGGCGGAGCCGGGGCAGTGGATACAGGAGCGGAGCCGAGGCATCAGAGATAGCAGCGGAGCTGAGGCAGCGGAGACAGCAGTGGAGCTGCAGAAGCAGACACAGGAGCAGAGCCAAGGCAGCGGAGACAGCAGCAGAGCAGAGGCAGTGGACACGGGAGCAGAACCGAGGCAGTGGAGACGGGAGGGACCAAGGCGGGCTTCGCTCCCTTCTCCGCTTCGCTCCCTTCTCTGCTTCGCTCTGGCCGCAGGAAGCCCTATTCTTGCAGGAATAGGCCCGAGGAAGCCCTATTCTTGCAGGAATCTTCCTGCAATGGGCCTCTAGTATATATATAAAAGGCTAAGTGACCGTCCAACTGGCTGGTATGACATGCACTGACCACCAGGGGGCAGACGCTCAACACAGGAGCTGCCGAACTGCAATGACTTGGCACCGGCAGTTCTCAGATGATGCACCCCAGAACCAGAGAGGAACCGGTGCTGCCCCAGATGCAGCTGGCGAGGGAGGTAACACAGGAGGTTGGCTCCAGAGCGTGTCCAGCCCATCTCACCCAGTCCCGCCCAGCCAGCCATGTTCTAATTAATTTCCTTTCAATGTGCATGAATCTGTGCACCGAGGCACTAGTTAGAAATAAAACAAATAAATGGTATGAAAATATAGTGACATATTTCATTGTTGATGTATGTTTTCAAGTGTATAATCCTAATTTGTTACACTCTAACAGGCTTAACTACATCTTCAAAGCTTTGTCAAGGACCAAGAAATAAGATTTTTCCCAGTGTTTTCAGATGTATGATATTTTCCCTAGTTTCTTGATTTTGCCTTTTTAAATTACAGTTTCAATTGAAATTATATGCATTTGTACAAAAACTCAGAAAGCTCCAGTTCATTAATTTTCTCTAGATTTTGACTCTTCCTTAGAGATTTAAAAATACTCTACTGGGGAGATATTTATGACTAAAAAAATAGTACACTGCCAGTTTATATGAGAAATAAAATCTTTGGTTTCACACCAATGGAAAGAAGTTCTTCAGGCAAGATGACTCTGAAGGAGGAGTATGAGTAATGGATAGAGGAGATAACAGCATAGGCTGTAGGTTCTAAAATACGACTTTTGGCACAACTATTGAATCTGTTAGTAACTCTAGTTATGGCTATGAACATGCAGTATTTATAAAAGATGTATCAATACACAATGGTAGACAAATGAAATTTCCCTAACTATGACAAAATGCAGCAATTCATACATCTTATATTGTTTCTTTTGATATAATATGAACAGCCTCCTTCCCCAAATATGCTTCCCCCAGTTAATTATATGAGTAATAATGAGGATTACCTCATTATTGCCTTGGAAGACTTAGACCTGTAAATTTCAATACAAAGAAATCATAGCATTTTAGCTTTTACATCTTACGGGCACCATGCTAATCCATTTGTACATAAGAATTTATTTTCTTTTATCACTTTTAAAAGGAATTATGTTTTACTATGGATAGTTGGAAAGTAGATGCAAGGCAAAGGCTTATAGATCATGTCCTAGTTTACAGTGAAGTGCAATTTCAGAGAGCAGCAATGAAGGCAAGGGGGATTGACACAGGAAGAAGAGAAGTCACTTCAAGCATCAATTACTGGTATCAAATGTGACTGATTGGTCATTCTTGCAAGAGTATTTTCAGAAAGGCCCGAGACACAACTTTTTCTTTGGACAGTCTTTGGAGTTTAGGGAAGAACTCACACAGAGTTGAGCATAGTAGCCATGTGCCCAGACGTAGGAAGTGACGGAGGAGAAAGTACTCAGTCTAATGGAGACGAGATGCTGAGATGAACCGATAAAGCACTGAAAGGTCTCTGACACAAAGCACCTGTTATCCACAGTCTTGTTTCTGAAACCGCTTCACTAAAACCAGTTCTGCTCCTCCTTTCTAATTATTGATTTCAGATTCGTTGCTCACTACTTACATACCCTATGGCTGTTTTCAAAATTATAAAATATAACATGGCTAATGTGATTATTTTAGTCCAATCTATGGATAATGTGGTATGTTCCTGACAGATTGGGTATCAGGATTGCTTCTGATTATAGAAATAGCTAACATGATTAGAATTGCTACACCACAATTCAACCACATCATTCAAGGATTAGCTTTCCTCATTCATAAAGCTTTGGAAGAAGTGGGGAGATTGTCAATTGTTTTCCTTTGTCACTCAGTCCATCAATTAAAGATGAGTTCCATCAATCCATCAATTAAAAACAGCCCTGAGGGGTAGCCTGCTACTTTGCATGTCAGAGAGTCTTTAGTTTGTGTAAAAGATCTCAAGACTAAAGTGTAAAAAAACACCCATATAATAAAGAAGAATGGAGCAGCCTCATTTCAACCTTAAGAGGATTACATGGAAGCTTAAAAGTTGGCAGTCAATATTAAAGAATTCACTTAGTGCCCCATACTCAGGTCAGATGTGTGTGACTATTTCTGCTTTCAAAGTTTGAGATTAAATGAACATGGCACAAAATCTGACCTATTTATCATGTACTCAGCATAAACTGAAAAGTAGGAGATAATTAAAAGTATATTAAACCATGGCTAGTGTGGCTCAGTTGGCTGAGCGTCATCCCATGAGGTCTTGTCTGATTCCTGGTCAGGGCACATACCTAATTTCAGGCTTGATACTCAGTAGAGAGAATGCAGGAGGCAGTCAATTGACATTTCTCCTCTCAAATAAACAAAAACATATATTTTTAAAATGTATATTAAAACTTTCTATGTAGAGTTCATGAGAAAGGTAGATTTTTGGCTCCTGTGGTCTTGTCTTTGGAAATGTGTGGGCACATTTCTTTGAAAGTAATATCTGTTTTTTCTTTTCTGGTGTTGTATCCTCTACTCTACCTTCACACACATCACTTACTTCCAGTTGTCTCTGTCACAGTTTTAAAATTATTTCGTCAATCTTTCTCTTGAGCTCAGCTGAATTTTAAGATCAATGAACTTACTTGCCAATTTGACAGGGCTATTAGTTGTTCTAGCAATTAATTAAGCCTTGCAAATTATTTTAACCCAGGACTAGCAGTCTCTACACCACTTAATTGCCACTCAATCACAAGTTAAATTTGCCTGAAATTAACATTGTGTTCCACAAGAGAGACGATTTCAACCAGTCTGTCCAGTTGCTAATGTTCTGAACATTTCCTTAGGCATTGCTTTGAAAAAAAAAATATTTAACTTTCTACATAGGAATTTTACTTTTCTGAAAGCATTTGAAAATGCGCTTTTCTCCATCAAAACCTAATTTGAGATCAAGCAAAAAGTGTTTATGAGGAGGCATTTTTTTCTGCCTTTGTGAAATTTAGCACTAAATTAGGGAAGATAAATCAACTGGAGAACAGTATAGGAGGAAAGGGTAAAAATTGCAAACATATACATTCACATTTTCATGTATCTGGCTCATTGATTTTGTCTTATGATATGATAGCCAAGAAAGAGAACCTGGTGATGTGAACAACTTCGCAGTTGATCTTCACACTGAAATATCACTCATCATGCCAAGCTGCCTTGGAAACTAATAGTCTAAGCACCTGTAAAACTATATTTATATCTCCTCATTACTAGCAGGCGTTCCTCACTGGGATGTCTCTAGCAGACACATCGGCTTTGTGATTATATGGCAAAATAGAAGGATTAGGGTTTTTCCAAATTATATTTGTGCCCAGATTTTTAGTTCAAGCTGCATAAATGCATGCAATAGGTGATCTGTCTTTGAGATAGCTATTTGAAAATGACATGTTTCCATTGCTAAGCACAGAAATGTACATGTTAATCCGTTCCCAGCAGGAGAGCTGCCTCCTCATTCTTTGCTCATGGAAGGGTGGGTTGTTAGGAGAGAGGGAGAGAGGGGAATTATGTTCTAGAGAGAAATCATCTTCCTTATAGAATTGGAAACTAATTTTCCAGAGGCCCAGAGCTGGTGAAGGGAATCTATTTAATAAGTGCCTAATATATTTTGGTCACTGTACTAGCTGCTTTATGTACATAGTCTAGTCTTCGGAGCAACTTTGAAATGTAGCCACTATTACCTTTTATTTTTTTTAGATGAGAAAGCTGAGGCTTGGGCAAGTTATGCAATTTAGCAAGGTCTTAGAATCCATGAGAGGAGTTATCTCTTCACTGGTTTTGCCCCTTCCAGACCATTTGCCACACTTCCAATCAGGCCATATGATCCTTCCATTATTCCCTATTGCCTAAATCATAAAGTAAAAAGAAAGATCCCTTCTATATCTTACCTTTGCAGCATCATCCATCAACTTTGTGCTAAGTTGCATCAATAGTTAATCACTGTGGTTTCCAGAAAAGAACTCTGATCCTGCTCATTCCAAACTTTGCCATATTCTTCACTTCATACCTGGGAGAGCTGATGCTTGCCTCCCTGATTCCCCCTTCCAACCCAATACACTTAAGTCTCCTGACTAATTCCTCACATCCTCCAAAATTCAGATCAGGTTTTACCTGCTTTTTGAGCCTTCCTAGGACATGGCCTTGCTTCATTTTCTTTCCCAATTGTTTCCTTAGTCACTCGTGCTTGTATTTCTTTCTGTTGATGTGTCTGCCACACAGGGATGCTGGATCTTTGAAATAGAATCCTGAGTTATAACTCTAGAATCAGTACTTCATAGGTACTCAGTAAAATTTGATGAAAGGGATGGATGAATTGGGTCAGGCTGAAGTAGGTGTCAAAGTAAAGCTAACCCAATAATGCTTGGTTTAAAAGAAAAATACTCTTCCATCTAGGAAAAATCATCATCGAGTAAAATATATCCCTGAAAAGACGTGAGCAGGTGAAAAAAATCTATTAAACCTTGATTTTAGAAGAAGCTTTGAGGAAGGGAAGGTATCTGACTTACATTAGATTAGGTTTTCATTATGCAACATTCACTACATTTTAGAGGGATAAGAATGGCAATTTTACTCAAATTGATTGGTGTTTTAAAAATTAATTATTTCATCCTCAGGATAAACATGAAACCCAAGTTATACCTAGCCAAGCAATCTACTAGATTGATGAATTTGTTGTATGTGTGGTGGTGGGTGGGAAGGAAGGAAAATGGATGGAAAAGCAAGAAAAAAGTGATGTGAATTTCATCAAATGAATCTCAATAAATGAGTTAATAATTGAAATGTCTTAGTAAATCTTATCTTATGGTTATGGAGGTTTTTGCTTATAGTTTTATAGTTTTTTGATAGTCATCAACCAGATGTCAATGATTCCTTTAGTAAAGATTAGGAATTTTTTCTTTTTTTTTGTTGTTGAGTTTTTAATAACCTCCTTTATCTCAAAAGAAGCTTTAAATTTTCATGCATCTCCTACTGAACATTGTGCTTATCTAATGCGCTTTAGAACATCAGCAGATAGTATTTATTATTGAATATTTTATTTATTTTGAATAAATTTTGGCTGATTTGGAAGTTTTCAAGAATTGTAATGGCTTCTATGTGCACTCTCCTCCCCTAGAAAGTCAGTTCTGTTGCTGACATTTTATTCCTGGATTCTCTTATGAGAATTGTGAAAAAAAGAACTTGCTTCTCACTGTCTTATTGCCTTGCCATTAAGGAACCCTGTTTTCCTTCTAAAATCCAATGGTTGTTTTCCAAATGGTTCATTATAGTGCAATTCAAAGATACTTATTTATAAACGTGTCTTGTAAACCAACAATGATGTCATAAAGCATACATCTGGAAGCTTGCTGCTGCTGCTAGGGTGCGCCCATGTGAAAGCTGGTAACCATACAAGAATGTGAACCACCCTTAGCAAGAGAAATTTGGTTTGAAGGCAATGGGGCACAGTTAGTGTTTCTGAGAACAGTGTACCATATGCTTATCAATTTTTCTCCACCCAGCTCCACAAAACATCAGTTCTTGGGTGAAAGACTGCCATTGGGAGCTGGGTTAAAGAGTCACTTCCACTATTTTCTCTGTGGAACCCGAGGAGCTCAATGTTAAAGGAAAATCTGATCCAGATAATTTATTATCTTTTACTATTAATATTTTGGCTCACTTTCACTCCATCTCTGCTCTAAGTAAAGGAGAATACATATCTAGAGCAGCAACCCATTATAATGTAGATGTTTTGGAGAGGAATGTATCTTTTAAAACTCTATATAATAAAGAATAGTCATTATTTAGTGAATAGTCATTATTTAGAAAAGCATTGCTTTCATTTACATAATAGCAAAGTTGAAAGTTAGCTCCAGATAGTTAGAACAAAATACATTAAGTATACTTAAAATAATATTGTATATATCATATTAAGATATTTTAATCTGGCCAATATTAACTGGTTTGAATCAATATTTATTATGTTGTTGTTGTTTTTTAAGAAACATAGCCTGAATATCAGAATATCATATTTTAAATACAATAAGGATTGGAAGAACTTTGAGGTACATCTCTCTCTCTCTCTCTCTCTCTCTCTCTCTCTCTCTCTTTCTCTCTCTCATACATACATACATGGAACCATATTTTTCATCAGGCAGAACAGTTGTTCAACATTTTGGAATATAATATAGAACGTATTTAAAGGTGTCCCCTTCTGCTCTGCTCTACAACCTCTTTTTGGAAACCTATTCCAGTGTGTAACAACCATTGCCCATCAGGGGAATCTTCCTTATGGTTAACTTAAATCATTCACACTGTAATAATCTAGAGCCATTTACGGTTTGGTACTCAGTCCTCCTCAGAAGAACTGATGAGAAGATAATCACTAAATCATCCCACATGCACCTTCTGGTTCTGTCACATTGGCACCAAAAATTACAGGCCGGGCAACAGCAGTATTTTTAAATGCTATTTCTTTTTACACATTGGCTTTTAAGAAAACCCTTAAAAGTTTATCATAATAAGTAGAATTTGTTTATTATGCAAACACTCTGATCATTATAATGTTTATGCATATGAAAATAAATTGATTTTCAACATTTTACTTAAGACTCATAGTAATATAATTCTAATAACACCGTTTCATTAAATATAAAGCATGGGAAAAAAGCACACAGTGCTACTACTGCCTGTTCATCCATGCAACTAAAAATTTAAAAGCAACCTGTTGACATGGTTCAGTGGTTGAGCATCGACCTATGATCCAGGAGGTCATGGTTCAATTCCAGATCAGGGCACATGCCCAGGTTGCAGGCTCTGTCCCCAGGGAGGGGGATGCAGGAAGCAGCCTATCAATGATTCTCTCTCATCGATATTTTTACCTCTCTCTCCCTCTCCTTTCCTCTCTGAAATCAATGAAAATATATTTAAAAAAATACAAAAGCAAACTACACTCATACCACAGTTTGAGTTCACTGGTAGCAGACTCCAAGGCAAAGTTTAGTGTTCAAGATGTTTACTATAGACAAGGGCCCTTTGAATCACCCACATGGAAAAGAAAAGAAAGAAGCAGGACTGAACCAACAGGCTCAGCCTCGCCATGGAAAAGGTTGAGCTAACATGGCCATCAGAGACCTTCTCTGCTGAGCTGGAATACTTTGGCCCTTACACTTCCTCTTGATCAGCCATTTGATATAAGCTGTCTCTAGAAAAGCACAAGTTTGGATGTGATGAATCTGTATAGCTGAAGTACATCCTGGAGGGGATAATAGAGGAAAGCTGTCCCTGAACAGTTTTCCTAGAAGCTAAGGCAACATGAGGATCCAAGGACTTCTTGATTGCTCAAGTCCAAGTTCCCAAGTCTTCAATTCTTCTCTATGTTATTTATCTTTCTGAATTTCCTGGCATGCTTTAAATTGTTTTACTTCTTAAAACTTGCTTTTATATTAATTTATATGTCCTATGCTAGTTTTCCACACCTGCTTTAATGAGGTTTTTCTGGTGATTCTTTCTCATCTGTCTAATCTTTAAATGTTAATGTCCTGTTCTTGTTCATTTCTCAGTTTTCTTTTCTACTCACACTACATGATCTACTTCAAGTGTACTTCAAGCATATTTTACCCAAGAAGAGATGAAAACAAAACAAAACAAACAAAAAAAAACTAAGCAGTTTCAGACCCCAGTCCCTGGGAAGAGTCAGGGGTTAATACCCAAAGGGTACCTGTGGCAAGGGATGAGGGTAAAGTGTGATCTAGAAACTATGGTAACATTAGCGACAGAAATAGCAACAGTTAGGAAGGCAATTAGATGTTAACTGACTGATGACAGGATTCAAATGGAAGACTAGGAGAAAACAGTGCAAGAATTATTTAAAATTAAATCCCTCACCCTGAGGAATTGGTATCAGACTGGCCTTCTGGGGTCAAAAACCAGAAAAATAATCTAAACATGGAAGAGATTGATGTGAACTATTTGAATCCAATATTAAAAAGAATAACAAGGTTAGGATAACGATCAATGATTCAATATTAGACTGCTCTTTCAATGGGAATACATGTTGGAGTTTATTTGTGTTTTAAATAAGGTGCAGGAGTCCTTCAATAACTTAAGTTTTGTGCTACTGATTTATGAAAGAAAAACGTGGCTGTATTCTTAAGATTCATAAGTGGTAATTTAATATATCCAACATTGTCAGTAAAAATATATTAAGACATATGCTTGTGAACCAATGGTTTTAGAAATAAAACTTGCTGTGGAGGTGATTTAAATATAACTGATACTAAAAAAAACAACACACAGACACTAAAACACTATGAGCACTTAGACTTCAGTTTTTTCAATACCATGGATTCACTTGTCATGTATAAGCATTAGATACATTTCTAATTTAAAATGTCCTTACTCATCTCACCTAAATATGTTCTCAATTGGTTCTTCCTTAAACTTTATATTGCATCATTTCTCCAATATTGGGGAAATTGTAGTGGTATATTATTTTTATTATCTATTATAGTTTGACAAATTTGATCTTCAAAAATTTAGATGACCCTCTTTTTATTTTAAAAGCATAATTTTTATACATTGCATCCACTATATGGGCAAATGTTTTATTCAGAGATACAATTCACATACCATACAATCCATTCTTTTTCATTGTAAGTTTGATTTTTTAAAATATATATTTTGTTGATTTCAGAGAGGTAGGGAGAGGGAAAGAGAGATTAATAAACATCAGTGATGAGAGGGAATCATTGATTGGCCACCTCCTGCACACCCCACACCCAGAAATGAGCCCACAACCAGGGCATGTGCCCTGACCTGGAATCAAACCAGGACCTCCTGGTTCATAGGTTAACACTCAACCACTGACCTACACTGGCCTGGCTGGATGACCCTCCTAAATCAACAAATGCAGAGTGATGATTTTCAGATTGTTAAAATATTAATGCAAAATCGAAACAGACTCATAGACGGGGAGCAGGCTGAAGGCTGAGCTGTTGGAGAGAGGATGTAGGAGGGGCTGAAGGTGGATGGAGGGATTGAGGAAAGAAACGATAAAATTCATGGACATGAGGGGAAAAAGTAACTAGGATCACAAAAACATGTACCTTTAGAGTACTAGTAATCCTTAGGAGAAAATAACTATTTCAACCCCCCCCCAAATATTAATGTGAACAAACATTCTGACATATAAAACATTTTGTGAGTTATTCTTTTTCTTTCTTTGACACTGTATTTCAGAAAAGTATATTCACTAAAGTTAGGAATTAATTTTATAAGTATCACTAAGGTATAGCAGTAATAACCCTGTAATATAGCAAAATTCTGAAATTTCCTTATTATACTGTCAAAGGGAAAGTGCCTAAGTCTGAAGCCGTCCATGTCACCAGGGAAATATAATGTGCTCATTTCTTTAAAAATCATGGGCTTGTTTATGGAATTAGGGCATGATGCATGGAGAAGGGAGGTTTTGCAAGAATGGAAGGGCCGTAAAGAGCAGACTTGTATGTGTTAGGCAAATGACTTAGAGACATGCGGCATTACAAAACAAAATCACAACCCAATATTATAGTTAATGCTGCCACACAGAAAAATAACATCATTTTCTGTACTTAAAATACATTAAAATTTGCTTCTTTGTTGTATCGATAAGCAAACCATGAATTTACATCTTTATCTGTAACATATCAGAAAAACAAAACAAAACACTGACTAGAAATATACTTTAGACTGAAAAATGATTTAACTCTTGAAACTACACCAAGTGCTCCTGAATCACCTGGAAAACTCACAGGTGCTTCAAAGGAAAAACATTTCTCCGTCTATAAATTATCTCTGCTTCCCTCATTACTGTAGGGTCCTGTGGGAGAATCACCCGCGTCGTCAACATTTCAATTCCATTGAAGTGGTGAGTTGTCAGTTTTGGAGTGAAAATAAATTGTTATGGCTATTCATTTTGACCATGTATATAATCTGAAACAAGTTAACGTATTCAATCTTTCATTTATGTCTAGTGTTTGAAGAAATAGTAATTGAGTGTTCCTATTTTCTAAGCAACTTTTTGATGTTCACAATACAAAGATGAACAAAACAAAGCAAATGGCATTATGAATAGAAATATGAATGTTAGAGAGCAGATGGTGTAATTGGGGGACTGTATCAGATGTGCTGAGGGTAAGAGGAAATGATATTGGGGCCAAATTTTGAAGGATCTCTCATGTCATGGTAAGTTTAGAATGTATCTGTTAGGGTGAAGGCCTAGTGAAGGTTTTTAAGTTCTGTAATAATATGAACAGATCTGTATTTAGAAAGATTCTTCCATAGGAACTGATTAGAAGTGGGTAGGGGGGCGGGGGAGCTGAAGAAAATAATTGAAAACCTGTTATGTGCCCCATGGGAATACAAATATTAATAAGGCATGATCTCAGTATTCAAGAAATTTAGTGTTGTGAAGAACACTTTTAAACATTTAAAGTTAGCAATGCTTTACTAAAGGAATAAACAATGCAGGGTGATTGCCTAACTGCCTGATTTGTGTGTTTATGTCAGGGGTACTAGCGGGGAGAGAGACTCATGAAGGCGGAGGCTAGTCAGGCAGATACCCAATAGAAAGATTCTTCCATAGGAACTGATTAGAAGTGGGTAGGGGGGCGGGGGAGCTGAAGAAAATAATTGAAAACCTGTTATGTGCCCCATGGGAATACAAATATTAATAAGGCATGATCTCAGTATTCAAGAAATTTAGTGTTGTGAAGAACACTTTTAAACATTTAAAGTTAACAATGCTTTACTAAAGGAATAAACACTGCAAGGTGATTGCCTAACTGCCTGATTTGTGTGTTTGTGTCAGGGGTACTAGCGGGGAGAGAGACTCAAGAAGGTGGAGGCTAGTCAGGCAGATACCCAGAGCGATAAGTGAATTGGAACTTGCAAGAGCAGATAAAAGATTCCTAAAGGAACAAGAATTAGGACTAAGATCTTAACTAGCAGAGGTAATAGCATGTGTAAAAATGACTAGGCATCAGAAAGGGTAGTGCACTTGGAAATATCACGTAAATAGGCATTACTGAATCAAAGGAAATTTTTTGGAGAAAACAGTGGGAGATTATGCTAGAAAAGCCAACAAGGACTAAACCAGAAAATATAATTATCCTGCTGACATTTTTGATTGTTTGTTAATTTTATTTTTTGTCAGTATCATTACCTTTCCTTTTGTTGCCATTACAAAAAGCTATATCAAGCATACATATTTTAATAAAAAGTGTGTATATTAAAAGTGTACAGCATACCTTGATTTACATACATAATGAAATAATTACCATAGTCATGCTAATTAACACATCCATCTATGTACATGGGCTTTTAAACAATAAAATAAGAAAGCTCTATAGGATTTTATGGAGAAAATAGGTACTTTAAAATGGTATTCTCTGCAGAGAAGATGGAAGTCAAATTACAGTAATAAAAAATTACAAAAGATCTAGAGACTTTGCACTAAATAATTGAGGAGGAGAGAAGGGGAAATGATGTATTAGTTTCAAAGGGGAAATGATGTATAAAATTCAAAGATACTGTATTTACATGACAGAAATTACAGTATTTGGTGATCTTTTGGGCATGATCTTTTAAATGAGAGAGAGGATTTCTGATGTGGAAATTAGCAGACATTTATACAGAAGGCCAGTGGGGAAGGCAAAAGTGCACTTGAGATTACTCATCACAGTATTTTAGACATACTGTACTTTAGACACAAAAAGTAAAAATTTTGAAGCAGGACAAGAAATTTGGTTTGAAATGTTAATTTTGGATTAATATCTGACTTTGTGCCTTAACTCAGGCTATTGCCTTGACCCTCAACCCTTGCTGACTTCAATGATGATTCATATAGATAAGGATTAAAGAATAACTATTGATCAATGAAAGAAGTCATGAAGTTATATAAGAAAACTACTCCCCATTAGCAGGTGGGATTTGGGCATGACTTAGGGTTCAGCTGCTGTATGCTCAAAAGCCTAAAGGTAAATGAAACACTATTTTGTTCTGTGCCCCTTTCTTGATTATCATGCTTAGTATTTCTGTCAACTTCATTTCCCAGCTAATGTGGTTATTTATCTGGTGGAAGCACTGGTGGTGATAATACATGCAATGTCATAATTTAAGTGTAATCTAAGTCTAGCTTTCTAGACTTAAAAATATACTACTTAAAATTTTCTAAAATCAGAATTGATCTCATCTCCTCTATCCTAGGGTGCATGCCTACCGTATTTCATACACATTACCTGCATAGAAAATTATGCTAAATTCTAGTGAATTCTGGTATAAGTCTTACACAAAAATGTAGCTACAAAAACAAAATTAAAATAACATACAATTCACTTAGATATATTTTAAATTATTAATTTCAGTGTGAAAATGCTTTATCTTTTCAATAGTTCCTTTTAAAATCATCTTCTCAGTGTGAAATAGTTTCTTCACAGAAATAGCAATTTCCATTTGTTTTGTAAATTTACGGAACGTGATAGAATGTGTTTTCTTTTTAAAAAATATATATTTCTATTGACTTCAGAGAGAAAGGGTGAGGGAGAGAGGGACAGAAACATCAATGAGAGATAATCATTGATGGGCTGCCTCCTGAATGCCCCCTACTCGGGATCAAGCCCGCAACCTGGGCAGGTGTCCTTGATTGGAATCGAACCTGGGAACCTTCAGTCCGCAGACCGGCACTCTATCCACTGAGCCAAACTGGCTAGGGCTGTGTTGTTTTCTTTATTAGATTAGTTTAAAATATCAATTTGATGCTCTGAATATTAAGTATTATTAAAGAATAAAAAGTTTGAGCAAAAAATAAGTAGAATATAATATTTATTGGGATGTTTCCTAAAGGCATCCAAATATAAGAGGGGATGAGAAGATCACAGAAACCCAAAGTAAATATCTATACTCACGTATTTCTGTCTCTGAGCAGAAAAAAGATGAAGCCCTTTAATCCATTAGCTTCCTTTCGTAGAAAATAACTAGCTTATAATGTCTAAAAAACTGCTACGTAGACTGCTATGTGTCATTTATATTTATACACAAATACACATACACACACATATATACTATATTCTAAAGTGTTTTAACTATAGTGGTAGGTATACAGAGTTATATTATGACAAAGTGAATTGGGCAGCCTTAGGAGATGTTAAAATCCATAGGGTAGGCAGTCAGATGATATATGTATTCTGGGTAGGATTCTACCAAGTGATTGGATTTTAATAACATTTATGTCTTCTTCTAAGCCCAGGGTTTTAATATTATATAATGCTATGAATTATTGGCCTTACTGCTATATTAATTTGCCAATATCTGAAGCAAACTTTCTGAGTCAGAAAGCTCTGAAATTGTGATGAGGAATATTATTGTATGCAGAGGGAAAAGGGCGAGGAGTATAATATAGAAAATACCGATAATTTAGTCTAGAAGTACAATATGAGTTGATCTTGACTAAATAATAAGAGGAGTCAAGAGACTGCCAGAAGCCATACTCCTGAAGAATAGAAGGCAAATTTCCTCTTCAGATAGGTAAGCACAGTGGGAAAAAGGTGAATTTCTTCTTCAGATAGCAAGCACAGTGGGAACTATTCCTTTTAAAAGATTTTTTAAAAAGAAATAAAATACAAACCCTGACCTAGGTCACATCTAGGATGTATGCCCATAGAACCAGTCTCTACAATCTATTCTCTTAGCCATTGAGCTATATGTCTTTGGGGAAAAGTTCCATAAGACACTTTTCTTTAGAAAACATGTTTCTTAGGAGAATAAAAAGTTATTGGCAGGATTAAATCTCAAAATACATTTTCCACCTGGAATCTTATATAAGAAATATAGTCCCCCATGTTCCATACAACAGCTTTGCGATGAATGACAGATTCATTTCCACATGGCCATTTATTAGAACAGCCTTTGGCAAAAGCAGAGGATGTAACAAAATAAAGGAGCTCAGAGAAAGTGATAGTGTGTGGAACTAACCACTTGTAAGTACACAATATTCTGCTAGTCTAACTCACTCTAAAGGAAGAATTTAGAATTGAATTTCTGGTCCCTTTGACTATCTTCTCTAAAGATCACAATCTCAGACAGACTTTTCCTATAGCACAACAGTTCATTCAACAGTAATTTCAGAATTTCTGAAGTGTTGCATTCTGTGTTATTGAAGAAAAACTATTTTGCACCCTTTGTAAAATAAAATTTAGAAATGGTGCCCATGGTGTAGTATATGACTACTAACATTTTTTGATACATTTTTTTGCCTTTTTTAACAAAAAATAAGCAGGGAGTTACTGTCACGAAGTCATCTACTAGACCAGGGGTTCAGGGGTGGGCAAACTTTTTGACTCGAGGGCCACAATGGGTTCTTAAACTGGACCGGAGGGCCGGAACAAAAGCATGGATGGAGTGTTTGTGTGAACTAATATAAATTCAAAGTAAACATCATTACATAAAAGGGTACGGTCTTTTTTTTTTCTAGTTTTATTCATTTCAAATGGGCCGGATCCGGCCCGCGGGCCGTAGTTTGCCCACAGCTGTACTAGACTATGTAAAAGCCTAATATGTAAAGTGTTCCCTTGGGAGTTTGACCAACTGGGAGTTTGATCGCTCGCTATGACATGCACTGACCACCAGGGGCAGCACGGAACAAAGGAAGGCCCCAGCCAGCAGCCAGCAGCCAGGGAAGGGAGGCCCCAGTCGGCAGCCCGCAGCCGCTAGGGACCCTACCATGCACAAATTTTGTGCACTGGGCCTCTAGATTATATATAGCAGAAATGTAAATAATCTACTTACTATAAAGGGGTAAAGTGGTATATAACTTTAAAGAAAGACTATAGGCCTGATGCACGAAATTTGTGCACTGGGGGGGTGGTCCCTCAGCCCAGCCTGCACTGTCGGGATGTCCGACTGCCAGTTTAGACCCAGTATCAGGCCTAAACCAGCAGTTGGACATCCCTCTCTCAATTCGGGACACTGCAAGCACGAGTGACCATACTTTTCATACAGGTGAAAGGCATCTTGGTGTTGTATGGGAAGCTACATTTTTTTGCCCTGATTATAAAAAATAGTACATAACATGATCCTTCTGAGGCAGTAGTACTATTTTCCCCATCTTATGGGTGAAAAAACTGAAGCAGAGAGAAGTTAAGTTATTGGCTTTGTCACACAGTTATGTGTCAGAATCAGGGCTGACCACAAAATGTGCAAGCCAGAGTCTATGCATGTCATCGCTGCACCATCCTGTTTTTTCAGTGTTAGAGTAGCCTGACAGGTTTTAATTTTTAAATCTCAGAGATTATTTCCAATATATAGGGTAGGGTCCCTAGGCCTGGCTGGCTATTAGGGCCCATCTGCGGGGCAACTGGCAGGCTGGGGAGTCGGGGGGCACCCCACTGGCACCCACCTTGGTGGTGGCCTGGCGCCGCCCGCTGGCCAGCCCTGCCCCCCCACTGCCTCCGGTTGCCTCCCTCTCAGGAGACAGACGCTGGTCGTCAGTGAGCATCATAGCGACTGGTCGTTCTGCCAGTCGTCTGCTGTTCGGTCAATTTGCATATTAGGGTTTTATTATATGGAATTATAACAAATATATCTTGCCAGACATTTTAATTTGTTGTAATTATGTTTAGCTCATTTCTCCTAGAGACCGTTGCCAATAGTTACTGGTCTTAAACTAAGCTGATTTAATCTAGTTGCACTCACCCTGACTTTTACATCTGTGATCTTCTGAAGTGGTTTATGCTCTAGCTGGACTGGCCCCCCTATTTCCTGACAGTTTACCTGCTTTTTGCCACCTTAAGATGCAGGAACCAAGTCATTAACTTAATTAGTCTACTTATCATCTCAAAGTGAGTTTTCTCAAATTTGGAAAGATGTTGACTTCTGGTAAGGTCAGACAGCAACTGGAATTATTCTTAAAAGCAAGATCATGAAGCCTCTTCACCTTCTAGTTTTAACCATCCCAGTGGCTGTCTATTCACTCAACACCAAATGAAGTTTTAATAATTATTAATTAAACACATATCACAGCCTCAGCTTTCTAGGTCTTCAGACAAATACAAAAAAATAATAATAAAACATAAAACTGTATGTCTGTATCCCAAAGGAGGAATTTGTCAGTGAGGGATGAGGAGGCTCCCTATTCCCTCGGCCTACTTCTAGCTTTCTGGACATTTGCTTTACTATCTCTTACCCAATGCTTTCCTTCCATGCTTAGCTCCTCAAGACAAATACAAAGATCTTTATAAAAGGCCATACTGAGGGATTTATTCTCTATCCAAAATATTTTTCAAGAAAATGTATTTTGCATGTAGTTTTGTAATACAGTTTTTTATTGACTTTATCTGGGTGACACTGGTTTATGGTTTATGGTTATGATTTATGGCTTTATGGTGTATGGTTTGAAACCATACAGGTTTCCAGTGTACAACTCAACAAAACATCATCTGCACACTGTATTGTGCGCCCAAGCAAAGTCTCTTTCCAGCCCGTTTCTGTCCCCTTTGCCCTCCTCTACCTACCCCTCACTCCCATTTCTCTATGAGAGAATTGATTAAAAGCAGTTGATTTTGTTGTGGTAGTTTCCATTTTTTAATTTCCCACACATTGTCACCACAGTAAGTTGCAAAGAGTTGTTTTTATTTATTTTATATTTATACTAGAACTTGGAAAAGTAGAATAATAACCTCATACTTTGATCGTCTCCAGCTGACACCTTTTATAAGAGTTCAACCTACATTCTCATTTTGTAAGGAGGGGTTTTCTGAAGAAAACACTTATTCCAACCCATAATTACCATCTTCAATTTCTCACAGAGAGATTGCTTTTATTCAGTAGGTAATATTTGAAAGGCTATTCTTTGTACCTTTTTCTTGCATTGACCCCCCCC
>NW_005365409.1:375420-401447 GCF_000412655.1 Myotis brandtii | reverse complement strand
CATAATGATTACAGAATGTGAGCTAGTCCTATTTTTGTATCTATATTGTATCATTTAGCACCTGTGAAAAGAATTCCCACTTTATTAAGAACGCCCAGGGTCTGATATGCAAGTACTTCTAAATGTCATGCATATAGGCATACAAGGGCACATAGTTATCAGAGAACATAAGATACAAACTAACATTGACAGAAATGGGCATAAGAATAGATTTCTAAAATGTATACACTTTCTATTGTTCCTCTCAAGATTTTTTTCCCTTTCATTCTAAACACACAACTTGATAATTTGGACCACTCAGTACCACCTATCATTGTTCCTAAATCTATTATTAGGCTCACATACTAACAGACCATGGGAGAATAAATATTTATCACAGCAGCCTGATTATAAAACATGTGAAAAGTGAAAATAAACTTTGGAAAGGCTAATAATTCAGGTAGAATGGTTAAGGACAGTCTCTCTGAGGAGATAATATTTGAGGAGAACCTTGAATGACACAAGGGAGATAATAATGTAAATATCTAGGAAAAGGGAGAAGTATTAGTTGGGTTAGGGAAGGTTGATGAGGGACATTTTGGTGGGTTTAATTATTTGTTTATATTTTAAATTATGTTTCCAGTTTTTGGGTTGTGATTGACAAGTAACAATTGTATATATTTAGATTGTACAATGTGAAATTTATAGCATACCACATGATGATATATACAGGGTGTCCCAAAAATGCTTACCCACTTTGAATAATTTTTAATTCCAATGGGTAAAATCTGAAAATAAAGAAACATCAATTGAGTTATCAGCTGTTAAGTATGTATACATTTTTGGGGACACCCTATATATGTATACTGGTGTATAAAATGACCACAGTCAAGTTAATTTGTGGGAATAACAATGAAGATTGCATGAAAAGTGCACTGAGCAACTGTGAGAGTAAGAAATGGGGCTTGAGAAGTGACAGGGGAATACAGGTGTTGGACAATTGTAAGGATTCTATATTTTGCATTAATGTTGTTAGGAAACTGTTACAGGATATTTACTGAGAATATTATGATCTAACTTACATTTTTAACAGGATCACTTTTCATTGTTTTATAAAGAATAGAATGTTGATGTTAAGCATGGAAACAAAAGATTAGTTACGTGGTAATTTAAATAGCCTATGTGAAGAATTTATTCAAGTTCATGAGAAGTAAACAGTTAAAGTTAGCCAGTGCTTTGCACAAATAAATAATTTATAATTATTTGGTGGGTTTTTTTTGTATCCATATAATAATTATATATATGATTATTTAAAGCTACTAAGTATAAGTTTAGTATATCCATATATTAATCGGCAAAATTGTCATGCTTCATTTAGTTGGAAAACTGATAATGGGAAAAAGAAACTGAGTTTCTAAAAGCAATAACTGGAAGAAATCCTACAGTGTTTATAACATATCAGAGAGAAAAAATTTTGTAATTTAGAAATGATTGACTCTACTGACAGAAAGATTATTTCTGTCTTAGGATAAATGTATTATCCATTATAGGTTTTCAAATTTGTGAAGCCAACTATCAGCCATATTTCAAAGTATACCCTAATGAGAAGGCTATATAACAAAACATTCTAAAAACAAAAACATAGTACAAATTTTTATGTGATATTTTTTTCTTTAAATATTTTCAATGAAAATACCTAACATGGAGGAAATTAGCCAATCTAAAATACAACATGCAGATATTGAATAATCATGCCTTTCGCCACAGATGATATATCTCACTGTATCTTGCCAGCACTTAATCACTTTTATGGAATTACAATTTGGTTTTTCACTAACTGTGATTTACTTAGTGTAGGCTGATTTATGCCATTGAGAATTTGTTTAGTTAATGGAACATTTTAATTTATGACAGAAGGCGGCATAAAATTGCTTTGAAGATCTGGATTGCATTGCTATTGATTGCCAGTCAGAATTTTAGAGGAAATGAAAAGTGACAGATAAAAGCATTTTTGTATCAGCTATAGCAATAGACTAGTGGAGTGAAGATTCGAAACTAAAAACACAAGAAACGAGTAGCTTTTACACTTGCTTCTTCAAACACTTGAGTAGATAATGGTAGTTCTCACTGACATATGGTGCTGTCTGTGAAGTCTTTTCAGAAAAGCCTCACCGGGAAAGAGTGCGATGTTTCACAATGTGGTGTCATCAGGATGCTACAGGCACCCAGCACCGGGTCTCCTTTCATCTGGCCAAGGGGTACAGATCCCTGACTCCTACAGTGTCTGCAGGAGATCAGAAAGGAGTTGGAAATAAACTGGCTGTTGTTCTAACCTGATGATTTTAGAATAAAATTTATGGGCCAAAGAAGCCAGGAGCAAATAGAGCTCAGCCTTCTCCATTAGATGTTTATTTAACATTTGCTATCACGTTATATTCATTTTGATTTAATTCCTGACATATAAATATCCATTTCTTTCCAGCAAGTGCTCGTTCATGCCTTTAAGTGTTTCTTTCAGACTGTGAGACTTTTCTTGAAAGAATCTAATAGGATTAGCCCTTCACAGTATCAGAGACTGTCGGGGTTCAGTGAAGTTCACATGTATTTATAAGTGTTTGGGCTAGATATTTGCTGCCTTACCCACCAGATGCCTTCTCGCTATAAGTCTCTGTGCAGAGTGGGTGGGTGACCTCTGTCTACTAGGCTAGCTGGCCTTCTTGTCTCCTGTTGGATTTGACAAATGAAGGCACCAGCAGAAGGCTGAGGTTGGGGGCATGGGAATATAAGAGAGATATCAAGATATTTATTACCCCAGCTTTCTGTCTACCAGGCTGCAGGTGGTTGCAGTGATTATTTTCTTTATCCAGGGCCTTAGGACCTGTGTGTGGCCCTCTCCCACAGAAGAAATAAAAGGGATCTCTCAGATCTGACAACAACTCATTTCCCTTATCTCATCAACTCCAAGTTGATAATGGTTCATTCACCATTGTACTTAGCATGAGGATGTGCAATCTCTTGTTAGCTTTCTTTAACCTTAGCCATGGTTTTGCAAAGAGTTTATTCATTAAAGTATTGTCAATATCCTTATTGGAGTGTTCCATCCTTTTCTTGCCAAGTCCTGATGATACAGTGGACTTGTTGGATGCTTGAATCCCCATTTTAACACCTCTTCTAAATGGTCAACTTAGTATGTTTGAATGAGTATAGCAACACAGAACTCATCACTCCCTAAGACAGCCTATCACTCCTTAAGCAACTTCTCACTGAATATAATCTCTTATTTATGGAAAACTAGCAGTAACTCTTTAGGAACCCGTAGAGAAAATATTTTCATTTTTTTATATTGTTAGAGATTTCTGAGCATGGAACACTGGAACCTTGGGTAAAGGACAAGATTTGGAAGTTCAAGTGTGATTAAATAAAGGCCTCCAGAGCGAAATAGTTCTCAAACCCCAGATCATAGGTTTACATTTTGAAACATAATAAAGCCAGGAGTGATTCATTTATATTTAAAAGAGTAGTAAATTAGGGGCTTCTCTTCATGGAGAATATTTGCTTACATTAGTGAGATAAAAGTTCCTTTCCCATTCTCAGGAGTGGGGAGAGGAGCTAGCTCTACAGTAATCTCTATTTAAACATCAACTTCATAATTTTGAGGTTTTCATCTGGCTTTCATTACATAACCCTAAAGGAGAGAATGGAATATGGGGAACCAATACAGTTATTGCTGTGATAGTAATAGTCTGCCTGGGATCCAGAAATATCTGGTTTGCTTTCTGCACAAAATAAATAAATATTGACATTAAAAATATATCAGTGTTTCTCTCTTCTATCTTGGAATTAATTTCATAAACATGCAAAAGGAAACACTTTTCCAGAAGATAGCAGTTGTTAGGTTCTGGTCTTCGTATTCTAAATCTTCCTTTGCTCAAACTTGAAATGTAATGTCAAGTCTCCTAAACTTCTAGGTTGTTCTCTTATAGAAACTCTAGCTTAGTCAAATACTACTATAGGAGGTCTCAGCAATGCAAGATATAATATATTTAATCCTCAAGTAACTATGTAAAAGCATTAGTTTTGGAGGGAAAATAGAGAATATCAAGGTCACAAACACAGTTATAGTGTTTCTATCATATATTATCGTCAGGAAGAATAAGGTCTACTCATCTTTGTCTTTGAGCAACTAAACTCAAGATTCTTATTACAAGGGGAAAAAAATCATTTTTGGCATTGATTGGATTATGTGGTCGTTCTTAGTGAAAAGAAGATGATTGAATCATGTTGGCCTTTTATCCAGGTCCTTTGTAAAAGGGGAAGGGATTTAGGAAGTTGTTAAGGAAATGCAGATGTTGTTACTAGAAGAAAGGGATATTAAGATGTTACTAGAAGAAAGGGATATACACAAATAAGCTTAAAATATCAATAAAGGTTTTTTGCAAGTAAAGGAATGAATTTGATCAAAAGTTCAAAGACAGGATGAGATAATATTTTTGAAAAGTAGGTAAAATCTGTAAAAGAAAAAAGCAAGGAGAATTGTGGGGTGGAAAGAGTTAAATTAAAATAAGATACATTTTGTTGTTGAAGTTTTTGCTGTTCTCTTTTTTGTTTGTGTTTGTATTTGTTTTGTATTATTTGCTTGGAGCAGACAAAATTGAATGATATATTAGAAGTGCTGAGAAATCCATTCAAAAGGGCCTTCCTAGTGTCAATACAATTTTAATAATAATGACAAAATAAAGATGTTTTTAGATATAAAAACAAACAAAAAACTGAGAACATTTATTTCCAGAATAACTTTACTAAAAGAAATACTAAGAGCAGAGGAAATGTTTCTCAGCAGGATACAGTAAAGTTCAGAAAGGAATGAGGAAGAGTGTAAGAATAAATATGTGGATAAATTTAAATAAGAAATCACAATACAAAGCAGTAACAGTAAATGCTGTTCAAACTGAAATATAAGTTAAAATACATACTTAACAGTATGCAATGGTGGATGGAGGATAAGTGGAAATAAAATGTTTTAAGTTTATAGTATACTAGAGGCCCAGCGCACGATTGAAATTGCACGAGGAGGTGCCCCGCCTCCCGCCGTGTGAGGAGGCACTCCGTAGGCCGCCACTGGAGTCAGGCCGGACCAGTGCCATGGGCGCCTGTGTGGTGGCTCAGCCAGCCCCAGGCCTCCCTGCACCTCTGCCTGTGTCCGCTCTGGGCCGCTGGAGCCACTGTGCCGGCTTGGGCAGGCCCCCGTGTCTGCCTCCATCTCTGCTCCAGACCTCACCTGAGCACGCAACCTCCTCCTCTCTGGTCTTGACCCATTACAGGGTCCTGGCCTAATTTGCATATTACCTCTTTATATATAGTAAATATATATAAGTTTGGCAAGTTGAATGTTAATGATTTTTATTAGATAGGAATTAATTGAGAATGTATGTTGTGGCCCTAAAATAAAGACATAATAGTAAAAATATAATTAACAAAATTATTTAAAATATGAAACAAAAATATATTGATTAATATATAAGACTAGAGGCCTGGTACACGAAATTCTGCACAGGTAAAGTCCCTAGGCCTGGCCGGCAATCAAGGCCGTCTGTGGAGCAACCGGCAGGGCAATCGGGGGGCCCCCTTGAAAGCATCCACCTTGGCTGGCCTGGGGCCTGCGGGCTTCCCCACCTTGGCTGGCCTGCGGCCTGCGGGCTGGGGGCCAGCTCCTGTGTTGAGTGTCCGCACCCTGGCGGTCAGTATGCATCATAGCGACTGGTCCTTCTGCTGTTCGGTCAATTTGCATATTAGGCTTTTATTATATAGGATGAAATGGGAAAAATGAAGTCTAAACTGTGGGTCAAATAGATTACAAACAGTTAGATGGTAGATATAAACCAACACTATTATTAATTACATTAAACACTAAATAGTCCAATTAAAAGAAAAAATATCAATTTGATTTAAAAAATGAAACTTGACTATTTTCTATTTACATGGGTCACCTCTTAAATATAAGTCACAAAAATGCTTACTCTGTAAATATTTACAACAAAAAAAGCAGTTGAAGTTATGCTAATATTAAAATAGACTTAAGTAGTTAATAGAGATAAAAGGAAATATTTTGAAATAGTAACACATTATTCTACCAAAAAAATCAACAGTTCTAATCTGGCTCTATCAAATGGTATAGCTTAAAAATATATAAAGTAAAAATGGATAGACTTAAGAGGAAGACAAAATAAATCCATAATCAGAAAGCAGACATAAACATGGCTTCTATGGCAAGCAAGAAAAATAATAAGATTACAGAAGTTCCACAAAAAGATAATTAGAAAATTAATGAACTATACCCAGCTATTTTAGAGAGTATTCTACCCCAACATAACAGAATAGACATTCCCTTGAAGTGCACATGTGACATTCATCAAAACTGACAATAGGATGGGCCATAAAACAAGGCTAACAAATATATAATATAGTAATTACTGGAAATAAAGAACAAAAAAAAATCCTGCCCAACTTTTTGGAAATTAAACAACATAGCTAAACTAGTCTATTGTTAAAAGAAGATGTCACAAAAGAAATAAATATTTTTTACAGGGTAATCATAATGCATCATGAATGAACTTAAAGTAATGCTTAGAGGAAAACTGTAGCTTTTCATACAGTTACTAGAAATGAAGCTCCTTAAGAAACTAATAAACAAAAACAGGTGAATCAATTTGGATATTAACCCTTATCAGAGTTGTTGTTTGTAAATATCTTCTCCCAATTGGTGAGTTGCATTCTTGTTGTGTTTATGTTTTCTTTTACTGTACAAAAGCTTTTTAGTTTGATATAGTCTCACTTATTTATTTTTGCTTTTCTTGCTTTTGAGATCAAATTCATAAACTTCTAAGGCCATGGTTTATAGGTTTAGTAACTATGTTTTCATCTATGTAATGTATTGTTTCAGATCTTATATTTAGGTCTTCAATCCATTTCAAATTAATTTTTGTATATAATGACAAATAGCAGTCTAGTTTAATTCTTTTTGCATATGGCTTTCCAATTATCCCAGCGTCATTTATTGAAGAGGATTTCTTTTCTCCATTGTATGTTTTTATATAAGCTTTCCCCAATGACAGTGAAAGGGGAATCCCTTATGTTTCATTTTCTGAGGTTAACATACCGTAAGTCCCCAAACCAGACAAGAACATTGCAAAAGAAAAAAAATGTTCAGACAATTTCCAAAGATATTAAAATAAATATAACATATCAAACAAAGGGGAATTTAGTCCAGGATTAATTTAACATTCAATAATAATTTTTAAAATGATTAATACATGAAGAAATGGAATGTTATCTGATGAAGCAATTACAACAAAAACTTAACTATTATAGAATGTAGGTGATGGAAACATAGGTGTTCCCTGTACAATTATTTCACGTTAGCTGTTGTTTAATTTTTTTAAATGAAAATGTTTAAAAATAAAGAATTGTAAAAATCAACCACTGAAATCCATCTCTATCTATAAGAAAGAAAAGAGAAGAAAAACTTATATGCACATTTTAATAGGTACCAAAAAAGTTTTGGACAAAACTGAACATGCAGTCATGATTACAAATTATTATAAAAGTAATCAAAGGCAATGCATTTAATCTGATAAAGAATACCTACCAAGAAAAAACTATACCAAACATTCTATATATTGATGAATTGATTTCCCTCTGCAGTTGAAAATATAATGGAGATAAATGGAAATGAATTGATGTATAATATAACTACCTCTATTCCAAATTGAACGAAGATCCTGATTCTCTCTCATCATTGAGGTTTCTATCTCTCTCTCCCTCTCCCTTCCTCTCTGAAATCAATACAAATATATATTCTTTTTTAAAAAAGAATATCTACCAAGAAAAAACTATATCAGACATTCTATATATTGATGAATTGATTTCCCTCTGCAGTTGAAAATATAATGGAGATAAATGGAAATGAATTGATGTATAATATAACTACCTCTATTCCAAATTGAACGAAGATCCTAGCAAGTGCCATAAAAAATAAAAAAAATAAAAGGGATAATAATTTGATATGAAGAAATAAAATTGTCACATTTTGAAGACACTGTGATTGTACTATAGGAAGTTCAAAGGAACTTTTGAGAAAAATATTAGAATTAATAATAATATCTGTAAGGTAACAGACTACACTTGTATTTCCATATACCAGCAATCAACAATAAGAAAAAAAGCCAGTATATTTTTATCTTAATAGCATCAAAAACTTCAAATTAAATGAACTATGTGTAAGATTTCTGCAATGTGCAACACTAAGTAATACTGATAGGTTTTTCACCATCAGTGATTTTTCTAAAATTTTTAAGTAAAATTTACTGTATAAAATTGGTTAATAACATATAAATAATGAGACATCTGCTTACTCAATTGTGTGGATATTTTTAGCTGACCTGAATAAATTGAGAGATGTTCAAAGACTTGAAATATTCACTATTTTATAGATGTCAATTCTGTCCAATTGATCTATAGACTCAATTAAATTCCAATTAAAATCACTTCAGGTATGGTATGTGTGTGCTTGTGTGTGTGTGTGTGTGTGTATGTTTTTGTGTGTTTGTATGTGTGTGTCTGTGAATGTATGGGAAATGAAAGCTGATTCTAAAATTTATATAAAAATTAAATAGACCAGAAAACCAAAGGCAATCTTGAAGAACAAAAACAACATTTGAGTATTTACACTACCAGACAGAAAGATTTATTTAAAAACTATGATAATTATTCAGTGCAGTAGCACTTCAAAGAGAGAAATATAGACCAAAGGAAAAGAGAATAGTCCATAAATAAGCTAACCTGTAGTCATTAGTGATTGCATTCATCATATATTCTGCCTGACAACTTATCTGAAAATACAGCAGCTTTATAAACAAACATTTATTATCTCACAAATTTTATGTGTCAGGAATGCAGGAGCAGCTTAGTTGGGTGCTTCAGGCTCAGGGTCTGTCATAAGGTTACAATCAAGCTGTCTGCTGCAGGGCTGCATGCGGTATGGGCTTCTAAGCTCAGGGAAGTCAGAAGAAAATGTCCATATGCTGTATAATTCTACTTATTACATAGCATGCAAAAACAGTCAGATAGCTTTTGGTAAGAGGCTTCAGTTCCTTATCACATGAGTCTCTCTATAGGCCTGCATAATAGCTGGCTTCCTCCAGCGAGTGCCAGGAGGTAGAGAACAAAGAGAAAGTGCCCAAATGGAAGGCACATTTCCTCATAGCTTCATATCAGAAGGGGCACACTGTTCCTTCTGCTGAAAGGTATAGGTTACTCAGACCAACCTTGATGGTATGTTAGAGGGAACTACATAAGGGCATAAATACCAGAAGGTGAGGATCATTGGGGACCATCTTGGAAGCTACCTACTGAAGTGATATTAGTGACATTGCAGTGCAGTTGGGAAAGGATTTTTTGTTTAAAAAGTGGGTCTGGCCCTAACCTGTTTGGCTCAGTGGATAGAGCGTCGGCCTGCGGACTCAAGGGTCCCAGGTTTGATTCTGGTCAAGAGCATGTACCTTGGTTGTGGGCACATACCCAGTAGGGAGTGTGCAGGAGGCAGCTGATCGATGTTTCTCTCTCATTGATGTTTCTAACTCTCTATCCCTCTCCCTTCCTCTCTGTAAAAAATCAATAAAAATATATTTTTTAAAAAAAGCGGGTCTGGGTAAATTGAATATTCTTAAAGAAAGAAATAATTGCTGATTGTGTATTACACAATACACCAAAGAATGCATGTTGGTTACTTATTACATAACATTCAAAAACAGGAGGTATTTAAAGCCAGGATGGTGACTACCTTTGGTGAAAGTCATGAAAAAAGCTGGACAGGTTCGAACCTTCTGGGCTGCAACCAAATACCTGCTTCTTCATCTGGGTGCTGGTTGCATAGTCTGACCCTTTGTAAAAATCCATCAAGCTGAACACTTGTGATATATACTCTTTTTACATATACTATAATTTAATAGAAAAGTTATTACTTTCTAAATACATTGAAGAAGTGGCATGCAGCAACAAAGAGTGCTTTTTGGATAAGGCTGACAGTAAAATCAAGAGAAGAAATCGATAGTAATTTCACTGTAACAGTAGTAGTGGGAAGGGTCTTTTAGGAAAATGAGAGTGGAGCAGGTGCAAAAGTATCTGAAGGACCATAGAGAGACAAAACTGATAATATATGTAAGGGTGCAGCCTAAAAAGTAGGATCTCCCAAACGAGAGTTAGAGGAATATAGCAAAGATACATACATGAGAGGTTTTTGACATTTAGGATAGGGTGAATGAAAATAGGGAGAAAATCTGAAATAGACATAAAATTGACTTCAGGATTTTTAGGCATTTTGCCATGATGAATCAACATTTTTATAAGTACAACTATATACAGAGAGGAAAAACAGGTGACATTTGGACTTTTGAGGAGAGAGACAGACTGTCAAGAGCTTTGGGGGGTTGTAAGAGGGAACTAAATAGTAACATCTTTAATGACTGACACTAGTTCTCCATCACAATATACATATTATAAACATTATACCGTTAAGTTTAGTGTTGAAAAAGGAAGATAATTTACAAATGCATACATTCTTTTGTCAGCTGTTTTACTTGTTGTTCTCATTTATGTTTAAAGACAACTTCAGTCTGAGAATTGGTCATGTCTCTTCCATTTATCTATAATAATAAAAGCATAATATGCTAATTAGACCGGAGGAAGGGGCGGCAGCAGGGGCGAGGTAGAGGCAGCAGAGACCCCGGCCACCACGTGGGTGGCGAGGGCTGAGGCCCTTGCATTAATTTCATGCATCAGGCCTCTAATATTAAATAAAGATCCTTTGTATTAATATTTTTCACTTGCCACAATCATATATAAACTTACTTAAATCTCTTTAAACCAATAAATGGTCACTTTTCTTTAAAATATATACCATTTAACAAGATTACCACTTTTACTGCCATGTTATCACTGTAGCTCCATATGTATTCTTTTACATATTGATATTTATGTTATTTTAATGATGGATGCTATTTATTTATGTGTAAGATAGGTATGTTTTAACTTCAAAAATTCTTGACAAAATTATTGATTACCAATAAGAGTTTACTGTTTTCCCCCTTGTTCTAGAAAAATGTTCTATACTTTAGATCATCATTATGTAGAGAGCTTGGTTTTATATAGTATGATAATTTTTTTGCTTAAATAAAATTCTTGATCTGTATATCTTTAATCAATGCATTTTTATTTCTTTGTAAGAAATCTAATATTTACTTGTTTTCTTTAAGCTCACATTTTAAGCATCACCTGTGATTTTATGGGACATGTCATGATTTCATTTATAGCCATCCTAATGATTATTCTCATTGAAAAATAAGGTAAAAATGGCCCTGCCCTCTGTTGGTTATAGTACCTTCCTGTACACAAGGAGGTGGCAGGATGGATTCCCAGTCAGGGCACACATAGGAGGCGATGGATAGGTGTTTCTCATTCACATTGATGTTTCTCTCTCTCTCTTCCTCACTCTTTTCAATAATTTTTAAAAAAATATACAGTGTGTCCTGATTTTACTCTTGAATATACATATAAGTATACATCAACTTTGTAAGAAACCACTCAGAGAAATCAAGATTTACCAGGAAAATATTTTAAGTTTTTTGGAAAAAATTTTCATAGTTACTCTTCTATAATTTTATTTTATTGGTCATTAACCAGAAATAGATAAATCTTCAGAGGTTTGATAAAACAAAAACCTTTGCTTCCATTATATTTGTGGAAAAAATAAAATAACATCTTTTTTTGGTACTTATTTAAATAAAGAGCTTGATAATAACAAAATAGACTTAAAGGGGGGGAAAAAGGAAGGAAAAACTTGGGTTTATGCATTTCCCTTAAGAGAAAATGATGATAGGTATGACTAATACTCCAAAACAAAAACTTATGTAAAACCCCATAATGCTGGCAATAAAAGAAAATGGAAAAATCATTTTCAAACATATTTCAGGCAAAATATTAAAAGCCTCACCATATATAGAGCTTTACGAATTGAGATCAAACTAAAGTTATATTAGCTTTAATGTTCCATTTACAAAATTTAACAGGAGTATTTTCCCCTCTCAAACATTTCTCATCTCCAAAAATACCCAAAGAAATTCAGTATTTACTGACACTGACCCGTGAATCAGTCTACCGCTCATCTCTTGCCCTCTGTCAGGACGGCAGGTGCTCTGATATTTGCTGGAGTCAGATGCAGGACATCCAATATACTGACTATCCCTCTTCTCAACTCAGCTGCCTTACAGAACCTCTTCCTGGTGATAGCACCCACACTTCTACCAGACTAGTGAGACCAGAATTAAATCAAGCCAGTTGGAGGCCGGAGGCTTTCTAACTACTTCTATCACTGGGAAAGGCAGTTATGAGGATTCTACCCTTTTCTGGGCAAGGCGGGCAACTTGGCCACCTACCTGGAATTTGACCTTTCCCTCTAAATCCTTCCTCTGCTAGAAATACTCCTTCTGGAAGACTGGGTTTGAGGTGAAGCTGGGGAGCCTCTGATTCCCAGGAATTAATATCACAATACCCCTGCCTCCGTGGTAACTATATCTTTGTTTGGCAGTAAATAAATCTAGCCACCAGGATTCTAAGAGAAAAAAACAAAAAACATGAATAAGTTGGACTGAAATATTTATGAAGACACGGGCTGTTCAGTTTTATCAATGAGCATCTTATTACATATGCATGAAAAATATTGCAAACAACTTATCAATTATTGTTGAAATGGTTACTAAGGGATTCTTTTAATTTCATTCCTTAAAGTTTCTCAGTTTGCTAAAGTTTATATAATAACATATGTTTCTACTTAATTCAGAAGTAGAACATTAGTTTTTAAATAAATTTAAGCACCAGTCTCTTTCCATTTCATGATTAACATTAAAAGGGGGGGGGCCTTTAAATTATCTTTGCTATATTTAATTAAAAGGAAGTCCTAGTCAACTTTCTCCTTAACATATAAGTTGATCTGAAATTTTCAGACATTTAGTGGCACTAACATTTGGATAGACAAAGTAATTAGCTTGATGTTTTTTTTATAACCAGGAAGGCACTGCATAAGAAATTTGGCATTCATTTACTCAACAGTCATTGGGTCTAACCAGTGGTTCTCAACTTCCTAATGCCGCGACCCTTTAATACAGTTCCTCATGTTGTGGTGACCCCCAACCATAAAATTATTTTCGTTGCTACTTCCTAACTGTAATTTTGCTACTGTAAACAATATGTAATTATATATGTGTTTTCTGATGGTCTTAGGCGACCCCTGTGAAAGGGTCATTCGACCCCCAAAGGGGTCGTGACCCACAGGTTGAGAACCTTTGTACTAGATAATGGGATCACAAAATAATTAAAGTATAGGTTTTGCCAACTAGAAAAAAAATAAGTAGAATAGAAAAAATATTGAACTGAAAACTACTCAAGCAGTGCTCTAAGTATTAGTGTAAGAGTGTAACAGAAGTACAGGGCAGGCACAGAAGAGCTGTAATGTGAAATGAATTCCTATCTACCTTTCAGTGATCAGATTTACTTATTTTGTCTCTAGAACCTACACGAATAATCAAACCAAATCATTGTTGGCTCTTCAGTACACTCTAGATTTATACTTAATTGTTAAAGTAACAAATATCCTGAAAATATATCCCAGAACAACCCAAATCAGCTATGTTAAATTTTTAACAAATAAGTACAAACAATCTCTATAGTACAAGGAAATATGTTATCAAATGGAGGTTTAAAAAATAGTTTCCTTGACTTTTCTTCAAAAATCCCCTTATTTTCTTTAATAAATTTCATCGCAGTTAAAACCTGTTAACATCAGAAAATCCCTTGCTTTTATAAATCTGAGGCTATATTCTGTATTGCTTTTTCCTAGGTCCTAGAGCTTTATTATACTTCTTTCAATCTAACTTCTCACCAATACTGACCTAGGGCAATAATCAAGCTCAAGAGAGGCCCTACCTTAACTCTAGTAGTTGAAATGAAAGTTAGAGACTACATGAAACTTGATATTATATTCTAGGTGTTAATTATAGGAGAAAATCACAAGTCTACAGATCTAAGAAAATATATTTTAATTTCCAAATAATATATAGGTACATAGGTACACAACTGCAAATATTTCCAAAGTTTTGATATATAACTTTTACCTGCACAGTACCCTTATGGATTGGCTGGGCAAGAGAAATAGAAAGTGAGAGAGATTTTTTAGTCTTTAAATAACTATAGTAAACTTAGGGGCAAACTGAGGTTGCATGATTTCCCATCCGTTGCTTTTATTCTATGCAATCTCAAGCCTTTATTGAAATATTGTATTTCAATAGATGGAACACACAATTAATAAATTGCTTTTTAAAATCTAAAATAGTGAAAAGCCAAATAAATGCTATATTTCTTTGCATATGAAAAAAATAAAATGTAATGATCCTACTATCTGAAATTTTTCTTCTGTTTCAAAGAATAAGACATCTGATAGATGAAGAAGGCAGATTTGGCACATTAGCCTAATGGGGGCTTTATATCCGTCAGGAGCCTTTTGGTTGTAAGATAGAGAGTTTATAGTCATAAACTAGGGTCTGAATCTGGAGCTCAGGTCATGCTAGTACAATCTTGCTTATTCTTAAGTGCCACTTCCTTAGATTGAGCCCATTTTTATATAAACTATCTCTTCTTGATAGCAAAATAATTCTGTTTCTAGATTACAGACTTGCAGTTGCAAATTCTAATGGAAAAGGAAGGGTCTCTCAGAAATTCCAACAGTTTCCCTTCATTGCATTGGCTCCCAATGCACCATGTGTCCATTCTTAAACCAATCACATTTGTGGAAAATTTGATGCCCTTGCTAGCTTAGATCCAAAGCTAAACCCTGAAGCTGGAAATGGAAGCAATTTCATCTGAGCCCATGGACTGTAGTACTTGTAGGTGAACAAGTTTATTTACCTCATAGAATTCTGAATAATCTTATTCTAAAAGGGAAGGAGATGGCAGGTGTCATTATGCATCAATTAAAGAACTTGGTTTGCAAGTAACTGAATTGAAATAGGATAATTTTCATGAGTAATTAAACCTGTGAGGGAAAAGGGGTGTGGGGAGGAGGTCGTAAAGGATAAAGAGGGTCAAATATATGGTGAGGGCAGGAGATTTGACTGTTGGTGATAAACATATAATGCAGAACACAGATGATGTATTATAGAATTAGACACTTGAAACCTATATAATTTTAATTACCAGTGTCACCCCAATAAATTGAATTAAGAAAATAAATAAACCTGTGTCACTGAATTAGAAAGCAGGAAGATAACCAGCACTCAAGCATGGCTGGTGTCTCTCCAGCCCTGGTTTCTGATTCTCACTTAAAACCGTCATGCTTTGCTTTTGTACTCCTGATTTCCCTCACCCTCAGTCCATGGGCAATTGAATGCAGAGCTATAACTCCTGAGATATTACATCACTATTTAAATCTCAGCTAGAAACTCTTATTCCCAAGTCAAATGTTTTAGTGGAGAGGATTTGATTGGACCAACCTGTGTAAAATGGCATGCCTCACGCAATTAGCTGTAGCCAGGGGCAACATAGGTAGAATAAATACCACTGCCATAGTTCTTTCCACCAGTGAGAGAGAAGGATAAAGGTGCTATTTTGAGCTTGGCAGAATATCTGAAAATCGGGTACCTTACCTGAAGCACCACCAGCCCAAGGTAACCTTAAAGCTTCCCTGAAAAGAGCTGATCTTTGTTAATGTTGAAACATTAGGGTGGAAGTAACATTTTAAAACTAGTAGTAGTTGCCTGTGATTGATAGCAATTTAAGTGGTTATAAAAATGTTAAGAGGAGAAAACAGTGGCTGCCTCAGGTGCCTGAGGGAGTGGGAGAGGAGTCTTTGAAGGTGAAAAAAGGAAATGGAGATTGCTAAAAATACCTCTTTCCCAAATTTGCCCAAGGCCAACCTTTCTTACACTGTCCTATCTATAAACCAAATACCTTACATTATAAATCAAGGAGGGTTAAAACTATATAATTATCTTCACACTATCCTGAAGAAAAATGTGTAAGAAAAAATACATAAAAGATTAATGAAAATATCAGTCTCCGGTCCCCTAACATTTAAATCAAAGAATCGGGTTTATGAGTGGTACAACCAATCCCAGCTGTGGGATGATGTACAGGTACAGAGGTCATCTATATGGCTTCGCGGCAGGCCATCAGGAGGGGATTTGTAAATTAAAATCAATATGGGAATTTTACTCTGAGGCCTGCAGTAGTTAGTGCTGATTGCAGAGCTCTGGCGAACGGCCTCCAAACCTGTTTTTACTCATATTTCACAACCTTCTCCACCATCAGGTTGGGAGACGCCGTGGTAGAAATCTAGGGGGCAGAGTGTTTCTGTGAAAGACTGTCTAACCTTGAAATATTTTGTAAGATATACACATACACACACAATAACATAAAGATGAGCATCTTACACAAAATAATAATTTTTTTACTTTTATATATTTTTAGTTCTTCTGTTTATTTGTTTTTAATTGTATTTTGTTTTAAAGCTTGAATAAAATTGAATAAGTGACCAGATGGATAAAAAGCAACCGTCATCAAATTGGCATTTTAAGCTGCATGTGATGTGCAGGTGTACGTTTCTTCTCGTGAAAAGCAACATGATTAAGTGCACCTACTCTGGAGCTAGACTTCCTGGGTTTGAACACAGGATCCAAACAATAGGGCTTTGACAAGTTATTTATCTTCTCCCTGGTTCACTGTATTCATAAATAATATGGGTGATTTCACATGCTAACCCTTTTTTCACCCGTACTTTCATTCTCCAAATATAATCAATTTAAACTTTCCTTCTGTAAACTTGCAGAAATGTTTATGGATTTCAAACACTAAAGATTACATTATTTTACACAATGGATCTTAAAATACCTTGGTGTTTTTCATTTCATATATATTTTCAATCCTTCCATTTTAGTGTGACAAAAGGTGATCATTATTTTCAACAGGCATGTCCTAATCCATGTGTGGATGAGACATCATTTTTGTTTATTTTTTTTTGAATTTTTATGAGTTTATTTGAGCCAAACTGAAGACTTGCTGAGAAGCAAGATCTCAAAAATGCTCTGAGCCATCCTTTTAAATTTCAGAATAGAAGTTGATTTGTTTACAATTTTTTGGCTACTTAAAAACGAATGGTAGGCAGAGCAGTAAATATCCTTATACTTACCTAATTGCAAACAAATATAAACACATCTGCATAATGAATTCATAGGGATGCTATTGCTGGGTCAAGGGCTTAAAGCTTCAAAATGAAAATCCCACCTTCTAATTTAAATTTTTTTTACCTCTTATTTGCTATAAATGGAGAATCCAGAAATTATGTATATTGAATTGTGTATAATGTAATAATGTGTACGATTCTGGAAAGCCTTCTTTAGAATTTAACAAGATCTACTTTAATGGTCGATACAGTTCTTTTTCTCATTCTTCTGGTTTTTAGCTATAATCAGTACATTTCATATAAGGGTAGATTTATTGCCTAGTGCAGTACTAGGTAACTATACTTTTCAAGTATTTCTTGATTAATTTAGCCTGGTAATTTTTAAAGGGAAACACATTAACTGATTGCAGGAGATACATAAAATTATGTTACGGAAAAACTTCGACAACACAGCTAATATTTGAATTTTGTATTTGTCATATAAGATGTTTCCAAGAACACATACTAAAATTACCAGCTTGTTAAATGAGAGGCTTTACAATACCTAATATGAAAACATTTCCTGAAAAGGAAATCTTAGAGCTTTGTGTAAGTAAATAGTCTGTAAGCCTTTTCTTCTTCTTTTTCTTCTTCTAATTTTCTGTACTTAAAAAAATTATTGAATCTATTGGGCTACACTGGTCAATAAAACCATACAGGTGTCAAGTGCACAACTCTATAACACATCATTTGCATACTGCATTGTATGCTCCTCATCTTACCACCACCATTTACCTACCCTTTGCCCTCTTCCACATCCCCCAACTCCCTTTCCCTCTGGCAACCAAAAACTATTGTCCCTGACTCTGTTTTTCCTTCTTAATCCTTTCACCTTTTTCACCCAGCCCCAAAGCCACAGTCCCTCTGACAGCTATCATCAGTCTATTCTATGTATCTATGCTTCTATTTCTATTTTGTTTGTTAAATTATTTTATTGATTATATTCCACATATAAGTGAGATCATATAGTATTTGGCTTTATCTTCCTTGCTTAATTCACTTAGCATAATATTTTCCAGGTTCATCCACACTGTCACAAAAGGTAAGAAATCCTTCTTTATTACAACCAAGTAGTATTCTATTGTGTAAATATACCACAGCTTTTTTATCCACTCATCTATTGATGGGCTTGCTCCCAAATCTAGGCTATCCTATATAATAAAAGCCTAATATGCTAAGTGTTCGGTTTACTGGTCAGCTGTTCAACCAATCAAAGCTTAATATGCTAATGAATGCTAAAGCAGCTCAACCGCTCACTATGACGTGCACTGACCACCAGGGGGCAGATGCTCCAACCAGTAGGTTAGCTTGATGCTGGGGTCTGGCCTATCAGGACTGAGTGAGACAGGCCAGACATGCACTGGAGCCCTCCCACAGTCCCTCCCCAGCTGGCCAACCTCCCACATCCCTCTCCGGCACCAATTATACACCAGTGGGGTCCCTCAGCCTGGCCTGCACCTTCTCGCAATCCGGGACCCCTCGGGGGATGTTGGAGAGCCGGTTTTGGCCTGATCCCACAAGCCAAGCTGAGGGACCCCACTGATGCACAAATTCATGCACCAAGCCTTTAGTTGTATATAGTGCTGCAATAAACATAGGGGTGAATATATTCTTTTGAATCAGTATCTCAGGTTTCTTTAGATATATTCCCAGAAATGTAATTACTAGGTTGTAAGGCAGGTCTATTTTTAATTTTTTGAGGAAACTCCATACTGTTTTCCACAGTGGCTGCGCCAGTCTGCATTCCCACCAGTAGTGCATGAGGGTTCCAGTTTCTCCACATCCTCACCAACACTTGTTTGTTGACTTATTGATGATAGCTATTTTGATAAGCTTGAGGTGATATCTCATTGTGCTTTTAATTTGCATTCTCTGATTATTAGTGACGTTGAGCATCTTTTCATGTCTGTTGGCCATCTGTATGTCCTCTTTGAAGAAGTATCTATTCAGGTTCTTTGCCTATTTATTAATTGGATTGTTTGTTTTCTTGGTATTGAGTTATATAAGTGATTTATAAATATTGGATATTAATCCTTTATCATATGTATCATTGGTGAATATGTTCTCCCATTAAGTGGGTTGTCTTTTCATTTTGTTTATGGTTTCCTTTGCTGTGCAAAAGCCTTTTAGTTCGATGTAGTCCCATTTATTTTTTGTTGTTGTTTGTTTGTTTCCCTTGTTTGAGGAGATATATCAGAAAAAAATATTACTAACAGATATGTTAAAGGTTTTACTGCCTATGCTTCTGTTAAGGATTTTTATGAGTTCAAGTCTGTCATGTAAGTCTTTACTCCATTTTGAGCTTATTCTTTTGTATGGTGTGAGGAGGTGCTCTAATTTCATTTTTGGTGCACTTATTATTGCAATTATCCCAACACCAATTATTGAATAGACCGTATTTACCCCATTGTATGTTCTTGCCTCCTTTGTCTAATATCAATTGACCATGAAGACATGAGTTTATTTCTGGGATCTCTATTTTGTTCCATTGATCTGTATGCCTGCTCTTATTCTAGTACCATGCTTATAGTATAGTTTGATATCAGGTAGTGTGATGCCTTTCAACTTTGTTCTTCTTTCTCAAGATTGATGTCGCTATCTGGGGTCTTTTGTGGTTCCAAATACATTTTTGGAATATTTAGTCTTTTCCTAGTTCCTTTAAGTGTAAAGTTTGATTGTTAATTTTATATTTTTCTTGTTCCTTGAGGTAGGCCTATAATGCTAGGTGTCTTGTAGAGCTCAGTGGCACAATCTCCCTGAGCTAGGTGCTCCAGGAATGTTTCTTGTGTGTTAAGTGTGCCCTCCTGTTGCAATTGAGAATTGAATGCTGTTGGCCCATTTGTGGGTGGAGTTATCATTCAGGCTTGCTGACTATAAGGATAGACCTCAATCACTATGTATAAGCCATTGTGCAAGGGCTGTCCCCCGTGGGAGAGTTGTTCCCAGCAGGGTCTGATGCCTGCTGAAATTCCCTTCAGGGTGTGCCATTTGTGTGGCTAGTTAAGTGGAGTTCTAATATGGTCTGACACCCAACACTGGTTGTGTTGGTTCTGGGTCCACTTGGGCGGGGTTCCAATGCAGGAAGATGTCACGCTGTTGTGAGTAACAGTCCTTAGACTATCCTTCTGGAGCTACCATGCTATCTACTATTTGTGGCTGTGTCTACTGGGCCTGGGTGTGTGTGGGAGGGGCTAAGCTGTGTTCAAGGGTCAGCTTTCTGCAGCTCTGAGCTGGGGGCAGATCAATAAAAAACCTCAGGATCCCTGAGGTCTGTGTCCACCTGTTGGCTACACTGCCATCCCTTAATGTTGCCTGGACTTATTAAATACATTGTGAAAGTGACCAGAGAACAATAGTCACTTTCAATTTTTTTCCTCCACAGGGCTCCACAGAAAGACTGTAGAATGGGCCCAGGCTGTTGGAGACCCCCAGACCCTTTCACGAGGAGCAAGCTTGGTGGAGAGGGGAAACAGGAGTAGGATGGCTCAGGCTAGTGATTCCCTACTTGGGAGCAGTGTGTTCAGGCACTCAATGGGGAGAGAGTGGCCCCTACTCCAGAGCCATCCCACTCAGTTTCTGCCTGAGTCTCTAACTTGAGCTCCCCCAGGAGGAGTGCACCACAGCTTCAGGTTGGTTGCAGTAAGCCATCTCCATATCAGGAACAAGCTTAGTGGTAAGGGGGGACTGGGATTTGGGAGGACAAATCAAGACAGTCTTCTGTTGTAAATGACTACCGTGGAGCCCACAGGAGGGGAGCAAGCACTAAGCCTCTCCCTTGCTCCATAGTCATGCCCAGAGACCCAGACAGGAGCCTCTGAGGGAGCTCAAGGAGAACAGTGACTGACCTTCCTGCACACAGTCAGTTTCTGTTGAGCCAACAGCCGGTGTCCTGATTTTGTGTTCTTGTGCTTCCTGTTAATACTTTTTCCTTCTAACCCTTGTTTTGACTCTGAGGACTGCTGCCAATGGACAGCCACTCTACACTGTATATACGAGTTGGGAAGCTAGACATAAGTGTGGATCTGTATCTGTTATGTTTGGTATCCAACTCTTAGTTACAAGTGTGATATTAAAGTGTTTTTTTTTCTTTAACAAAATATAAAAACACTGTTTACAGTTCATTTTCCCCAAATATATCTTTCTTTCATTGTTTATTCCTCCCTCCCCCTCTACTTGGCTGTAATGTATAAACAACTATTGGCAAAGAATCTACAATTGTCCAATAAACAGGTGCTGCTTGTCCAAAAAAAAAAAATGGGGCGGGGGCTGGGGGAGCACAGCTTTGAGTAGCTCCCTTCCCACCATGGAAGTGAGTTCAGCAGGGTGGGGCCACCTGGACTTGGGAAGACACATCACAATAGTCTCCCATTGTGGATGGTGCTTGACAAGCCTACAGGTAGGGGGCTAGACTGGCCCCCATTCCAAAGCCACAAAGCTCAGCGACTGTCTGAGTATCTGCCTAGAGCTTCTCCAGAAGAAGAGCACATCAGAGACCCCTGTTGGGAGCAGCCAACAGTCCTTTCTGTGGGACTTGAGCTTGGCAAATGGTGTCATTATTGGTTGAAGGTCTGGGTTGGTGCACTTCCCAGACTGGTGCTGTAAGAATAGGAGTGCTCAACCCTGGCAAGATGGCACTTGTAGGCAGTGTAGGATAGGGACTCAGGACAGGGACACAGTTGTTGATTCTCCAGATCTCTCCTCTGGGCCATGCCATCCACATCTTCTCTTTATGCTTCCTGTATGCTCTGAGTTGCCTTCCCTCTATCAGAGCCCCAGATGAGTGCCCAAGAGCAAGACCCTGTGCCCTTTAAGAGAGCACCTGGGTTTCTAGCAGACTCCCTCCTCTTCCAGGTGAACAGAGCCCTGCTGATTTTCATTGCCAGATGCTATGCAGGCTCCTCTTTCTGGCCCTGGTGCTCGGGTTGGGATCACAGCATGGGGTTGAAACCCCACACTCCTCAGGGGGCACTTCTGCAGTCAACCTATTCCTCCAGGTTCTCAACCACTGCACCTGGGGAAGAGGCCAGCCATCTTCGCATCTCTGCCCTTCTTACCATGCTGTATGTGGCTTCTGTAAACCTCTGGTTAGAATACTCCTATATAGCTGTTGTTCAGTTGGTTATTCAGGTTGGTTGCTCTATAATTTAGCTGAAAATATGGTTTGGCACCAAAAGGAGGTCAGTGTAGCTTCCACCTACTCTGCAGCCATCTCAGAATCTCTCTTTCTCTCTCTCTCTCTCTCTGTCGACACTTTTTATGATTTCATTCTGTCAAGGTGTCCCTTTGCTATTCCACACAGTTTTCACAATCTCTAAATCTTTATTTAAGTTTTGCTCCAGTGACATCCTTTATCTACTAAGATAACCACTCCTTTTATCTGTAAGCTTGTCAGATGAAGGCCTTAAGAAAAACTGGAGCATGGGGGCGAGAGAAACCAGATTGTCTCATTCTTATGGGGACTTCAGTTTATATTTTACTCTGTTTTAATGCATGTGAGAGAAAAGAAAAAGATTCTAAAACATCCTGCTGTGTTTCTGTTTTTCTTCTCTTCCTCCATTTGCCAAGTATTCTTTTTATGTATCTCCCAGAGAAAAGAAAATACACAGGAGAACAATTCCTTTTTTCCCCCTCATAACTTATCTCCAGTTAAAAGTGTTTCAGATTACCATAAAATAGTTATCTGAATAATTTTACAAATTGTTTCCTGCGTGCACAGCTAGGACTTAATGACACAATTGAATGATCAATTTGGATTTGTACTTCTTACTTTAAGTCTCAATACTCTCATACTCTCTTTAGGTTTTCAAGCTTCTTTATCTTGCCTGGAAGTAAAATTCAGAGACTTACTAATTTTTACTTCATCAGTCTTACTCAAGATACTGCTTCTTACCTGCTTTATGATGAAGACATTTGTATTTTTTTCTATTTAAATTTCATTTCCATATTATATATAGTTCAATGAAAGAATTGCCCTACCAGAAGTGGTAAAATCAGATTTTAAGACAGCCTTTTTATAACTTGCTGGTGGTGTGGCATCTTTGAATTAATTATTCTTTGAGTTTTATTAATTGCATCTGTATTTATAAGAAAATTTTCTACTTTCTCTAAATCCATAGTCCTATAACCTGAGTGTCATTTCTTGTTAAGAGAGATGATGGGAAAGGGATGGTGGAGGTCAATGGAGGGGAGGGGAAATAATATCTGTAATATTTTCAATAATAAAGATATTTTTTTTAAAAAAAAAAGATATAGCACCTAAATATATAAAACAAATTTTTATGGGCATACAGAGAGAGATTGACAGTAATACAGTCATAGTAGGGGATTTTAACATCCCATTGACATCAATGGATATATTTCCAGACAGAGAATCAACAAGGAAATAGCAGCCTTTAGTGACACACTAGAGCAGGTGAATTTAATTGATATCTTCAGAACATTTCACCCCAAATCAGCAGGATATATACTTTTTTCAATTGCACATGAAACATGTTTTAGGATAGACCACATGTTAGGACACGAAACAAGTCTCAATGAATTTAAAAATATTGAAATCATATCAAGCATCTTCTATGGCCACAATGGTATGTAATTAGAAATCAATCACAAGAAAAAAAGAAACAGGAAAGAAAAATAAACACAAAGACATGGAGGCTACTAGTAAATAAACTAAATAATAAATAGGTTATCAATGAAATTAAGGAAGATATTAAAAGATAACTTAATAAACAAATAAAAATGAGAACACAACAGCCCAAAGTCTATGGGACACAGAGAAAGCAGTCCTAAGAGGGAAGTCCATAGCATTACAGGTCTACTTCACGGAACAAGAATAAAATCTCAAGTTAACACTCTGATTTTACACTTGAAGGATTTAGGAAAAGAACAGATACTCCAAAAATTTATATGGAAACACAAAAGGCCCTGAATAGCAACAGTGATCACCTCATTAAATAAGCTTTTCACATCATACTAGTAAGTTACCTATTTGATTTCAGTATCATGAAACACTTTATAACCTGAGGGGGGGGCATAAAACCATTTACATTCCTTTACAAAATTGGTAACTGAATGTAGATGCTAAAATATTAATTTGTTAATATGTACAGATTTTCTATAGGGATAAAATACTAAAAATTAAAACAGCTATTACTTACTATATCTTAGTGTTTAAAATTTATAAACTTCAGGCTTCAAGTATGTATTTCCAATTTAATTAGAAAGATACCAGATACATCTTTCAATTTTTGAACCTGCTAGGCTATAGTCAAGATTAATACCAAGACTTCCTGCCAATTCAGCATGCTTCAGCTGCAGTGTCTGGTTATGGGAAATATCCTCTAAGGTTAAATCCTCTAATGATCGCTGAGTGCCTAACATGGAAAAGCACCATTTTATACCAATAATCTTATTTAATTGTCACAATATACTTTCATATTATCTTTGTTTCAAAGAGTAAGACCTGAGGCTCTGAAAGCTATAAAGCAGTGTGTTTGGGGGATGTAGGAAACAACTCATGAATGTCTAACTCAAAGTCCATGTATTTTCATTAAACCATAAAGCCTTTCAAAAGATGAGGAGGAACAAATCGCTTTAAAAGGTCAGTTCAGTAGCCCCTGCAGTGTGGCTCAGTGGTTGAGCGACAACCCATGAACCAGGAGGTCACGATTTGATTCCTGGTCATGGCACATGCCTCGATTGTGGGCTTGATCCCCAGTAGGGGGCATCCTGGAGGTCCCTCATTATTGAAGTTTCTCCCTCTCCCTTTATCTCTGAAATCAATAAAAACATATTAAAAAATAATAACTATATCATAAAAGCCTAAGCGGCCGGCCGATTAGCCGGTAGCTATGATGCGCACTGACCACCAGGGATAGGTGCTGAACACAGGAGTTGCTGAGCGACAGCAACTTTGCAGAGTGCCCTCTTGCACTCCGGGACCCCTCAGGGGATGTTCAACTGCCGGTTTCGGCCTGATCCCCACAGGCCAGGTCGAGGGACCCCACCGGTGCACGAATCCGTGCACCAGGCCTCTATAATATATATAAAAAGTCAGCCCAGTGAACACAAAACCCTAAAGATATAATACTAATTTATTTGTGTACTCAAAATATTTTTATTTAGTGCTTACTGCTTACCAAGAATTTTACTAAGAATTGTTAGGGGAAGAGGTGCTAAGAGTAAATCCTAGAACCAGGTTTGAATTGAAGCAATTTTTCCTCAAGGTTTTTTTAACTACTCTACTATACTTCCCTGATGCAGGAATTAGTGATTGAAAAAGGACCTTAGCAGACTTGAAACCCCTTCTGATTTGCATCAAGAAAAGTGAGAGACTGTGAGAGTCGGGCATTGGAGTCTGGGCCACTTCATTCCATAATGGAGTTTTCTAGACTTTCCTGAATGGTAGGTGTTATCACATGTGTCTCAATAAAGATAGGCTCAAGAACTTGCAAGTGCAGTAAGTGTGATCCACTAATGTTCCCAGTAGAAAAAGCCAGAAGAACACACTGTACTAAGAACAACTCACAAGAGAAAAAAAGATTTATAAATATCCAGTAAAATTATTTATTGATTACCTATCTGTGATGATTAGAATATTAAGTGCCTGTTCATGTAAAAATTAATTAGACCTTTAGAGGCCAGTATGAGCATTGAATTTTCTTTGAAATTGTGTTATCAAGCAGGTGTTTTTCCTTTTTTAAAATATCATGCAGTAAAAGAGATG
>NW_005365409.1:354545-375393 GCF_000412655.1 Myotis brandtii | reverse complement strand
GGCAATTGTATTTTAATAAGCAGTGAATATTTGTGCAGTATTTTTTCTTTTCTTTTAATTGTTTAAAATGTTTGTTGTCATAGAAATGCTTTGGCTCAAGAAATATGCATAATAGTTAAGTGGTCATGGATGTGGGAATATGCAGTTAGTATTCAAAAGTCACATATTATACTAGACTAGAGGCCTGGTGCACAAAAGAGGGTGCAAGCCAGGCTGAGGGGCCCCACCAGTGCACAATCAGGTCTGGGGAGGGATGTGGAAGGTTGTCCAGCTGGGGAGGGACCGCGGGAGGGCTCCAGGTTGTGTCTGGCCTGTCTTGCTCAGTCCCGATTGGCCTGGACCCCAGCAGTAAGCTAACCTAATGATCAGAACGTCTGCTCCCTGGTGGTCAGTGCACGTCATAGAGAGCAGTTGAGTGGCCTTAGCTTATCATTAGCATATTACGCTTTGATTGGTTGAACAGACGACCCGGCAACCAGACATTTAGCATATTAGGCTTTTATTATGTAGGATGAACATTATAGAAACATCAGGTCAAAATTGTATTTTCCTAAGAATTATAAAATGGGAAGCTTTTGTACTTATTTCATATAAAGTTAATTTTTTTCTCAGACCTATGGGGTTACAGGTAACCAGGAAATCAGATTATGATTTAAAGGAATTAAATTCCATATCATACAAACATACCACTAAACAAAAGAGAAAAACAACTCCAATTTTGCCAGGCTGCTAGAATACAAACCCTGTCCTTTTCCCTATCAACTTCTTGGAAACATTGGTTCCATTGTTATCTATTTACTCACTGTGTGTAGACTGTAGAGAAAAATAAGACGGCCTGGTGAATAAACCAAGTCAATCTTTTTTTCCTTGTCTATTAACAAACCAGCTGTAACCAAAGATTCCACATTCATTCTTCCTTATCCTTAGAGACTGCACATAGACCACTCATCTTTCCACAGAAACGGGGATCCTTAAGCTCTAGATTTGGGGTAGTTGTTTTTTCCAAAGGTCCACCTGAATTATATATGACACAATCTCAGGTAGCTTGGTGCCTGAGCCCAAATGCGTATTCCCCCTTACAAGACCACTTTCATTTTAGAGCCATAAAAGGGAGAATAGAGAGGTGGGGTCACTCTGATAGTCCATAGCTCCATAATATTTTCACAAAATAAGGAAAGAGGACCCTTGTACCAGTAACCCTTCTGCCTATGAATTCCAGTCTATGTCAAGTCATGCTCCTCATATTTGCCCAAGTCCTTTGCTCAACAGTAATAATAATGAGGTTCAGACCCTTTCAGGTCATTCATGCAAAATTCAAAGGAAAATCCAGAAATATATGTACACAATAAAAACCAAAATTGCTCTCTCACTTAACGTAATGAAGCCCTGTGGTCATCATTAGATCATTTCATTGTTACATTTGCACACTAGGTGTCCCAGTGTGCACTTGCTTGGCCTGGGGCAAGATGCAAAAGCACCGTATGTATAAATATTTAAAATGTTGAAATCTGGCTAAAATTCTTTAAATAAAATATGTTATATATTCCTCCTTTGACATATATACTTTTATAATGATGTGGAAGGTCAAGTTTGAATTGAGAATTTTCTGACTCCTTAGATTCCAGGGTAGCAAAATGGAAATAGGATGAGGTCAGATCCCTGGTCCTTCCCTGGCCTTGTCTCCCTAGATCTGGCTTAGTCTCATAGGCAGGAGGCAGGTTGACATGGGAAGGGGATGACCTGACTCGGGAAGGTTCCCATCAGTTGAAGCAGACCCTCAGAGAGCAGACAGCTAGATGCTGTTTCTGGTCCTCACTCCCTGCATTTGGGCTTATGTTCTTCCTTAAAGGAGGAATCTGACTGCGCATCTTCACATCTACACAGTGGCCATCCCCACTGACAACACCACACATATTCTGGCTTTCGTTGTTAAGGAAAACAATAAGGAGGGAACCGTTTCTGGAATCCTCTCCCATGGTATGTAGGGCTATGCTCTGGCCCAAGCACATTGCTCTGAAGTATGCCAGGTGAAGAGAAGACTCATATAATCCTTCTTTAGGTGAGTTCTGACCTGAATCATGTGGTGCTACTTGTGTTTGTTTCAAGTGTTTTCGCTTGGTAGCTATACCCAACATTTTCAGGGCATGGAGGGGGTTCAATTTCAATATCCCGAGGTGAGACACATTCACTTAATGTACAAGGGTAGTTGACTGGAGGGTGAGTGCACTACCTGCAAGCAAGTCAGAGAAAATGGGGAAGAGGAAAAAAGTAAACCAAGTCTATAGAGTCTGGAGGCCTTGGTAGAACACAGCTTCGGAAACTGCCAGATTAACACAGAGGCTGGGCAGAATCTTAAGAAATTATATGATGAATCTTCAGTATGAGGCTGAGTCTACATTAGCTGACATTCCCTTCTAGCAGCTGATGCTTCGAGTAGTGTCTAAGGAAATTGGAAGGAAAATTATTTCAAATATCTAGGAAAAGCAACAGGTAAGAAGCTGTGAACCATTATTAGGAAAGGGAAGGATTATCCAGTGGACTGTTAAAGAGGAAAAGGGGACCATCCCGATGACTGGTTGAGAAGGAGAAGATAGGAAACAGCTGAACACTGAGCGGACAGGGACACTTGGACTAGATTCCCTTTCAGAGATGAATTTCAACTGCATCCGATACAGAATGCCACTACACTCTCCAGATGTCCTAGAGAGAGATCCTGTGAAAGAAAAGCAGGGAGACAATCACATATAACATCTTGTGATTTATTTTTGAAAATAAGGTAGGAGACTAATTCCCCAGTATGAGACTTTTTAAATCAAAAGAAGACTAAGTTTGGGACTAAGGTTCCTCTCCAAGAAGGACCCCTGGGGCCAAGATCATGTCCTTTGTTCCCCAGCTCAGATCGGTTACAGTGACAAGACCTCTTAGATGCTGTCACTGTTGATTGCCCAACACCAGTTACTTAACACATTTGTTATATGATTTTGAAGAATTTTCCATCTAAGCATTTACAAAATGAAATTTACATCAGGCACACTGCCTATTAAAATATAAAAACAACTTAAGTGTCCTACTTCTATAAAATCTCAAAAGCCTAAACAATACAGGCTGGGGCAAATGTATGTTTACAGTTATTTGTATAGAAAATGATAATACAATAATTAATAAATAATAATGCAAGAATAAAGTCTGTGTTTTGCATACTCGCAACTATTAACCTATGCTTGCTCCACCCTGTATATGCCTTTTTATATAGCAAAAACTTCCTAGCAATATATTTTGGAAGCCCAGTGGTTTTATGGTGCCTTTCTTGACTCCAAGTCTGAAAGGATGTCACTAACTTCAATACTTGACAGAATAAATCTGTTCAGCTGACAAGCTTTATTTGGCATCAAAAGAACACAAAGGACAGCATTACACAAAGCCTACGATTGAAAGTCTCACTATTCATCTTCTGTTTCTCAGGGAGAAGTAAACAAAGTAACATCAGTAGGTAGCACTAAAGAGGTAGCTTAGGCAGCCCAGATAAGACTTCCCTGGTTTTGATACCTTCCCCAGACATGCGCTTCTTAAAATATCCAAAAAATGACTTTTCTTACCATGTAAAATGGTATATCAAGACCAATGACCTGATCCAGCTTTCTGAGCTCTCGCTGCTTCACATTTAGACAGCTTCTCTTATATGCTCCTGGGTTACAGGACGTATATGCTCTGTGCGAACAGGAACTGTCATGATTCATTACAATGTCCTAGCATCAACCAGAGCCTCTCCCATTTTATGTGTTTTTTACTTTTGATTTGTATATCTTTAAATGAAGAAATTCATGCTTAATAAAAGTTGAAAATTATCTTTCTACTTAATATTTTGTTAAATCACAAATCCAGTGGCCAAATTGAAGTTTCAAATGTCCCTATAATAAGAGCTAAATAGGTGTTTGGGCCTTCTCTCTGATCTTTCCTTTCATAGATCTGCTACCATCTGCACTGGTGTGTCTCATTTTTGTACTGGCAACTGAATTGATTTACCAGTTGGAAAGACCTTCAAGCCGCTTAAATCACCTGTCCATTAATTATTTGGGATATCAGGTATCCTTCTCTTGCATTGCCTCCTTTGTTCTTCTTTGCAACACTCATCATATTATTGTCAGACAATAATATATGAATAGTTTCTAAATAATTAACTAGTAAATATATCCTATCTAATAAAGAGGGAATATGCTAATTGACCCTCACCATCGCAAAGATGGCAGCGCCCACAGCCAATAAGGAGGGAATATGCTAATTGACTGCCACACCCTCGAAGTTGGCGGCGCCCACAGCCACAAGATGGCCAGCAGGGGAGGGCAGTTGGGAGCGATTGGGCCAGCAGGGGAGCAGTTAGGCATCAATCAGGCTGGCAGGCAGAAGTGGTTAGGGGCAATCAGGCACACAGGCAGGCGAGCAGTTGGGAGCCAGCAGTCCTGGATTGTGAGAGGGATATCCGACTGCCAGTTTAGGCCCAATCCCCTGAGGGGTCCCAGATTGGAGAGGGTGCAGGCTGGGCTGAGGGACACCCCTCCCCCCATGCACAAATTTTGTGCACTGGGCCTCTAGTTACTCTTATAAAATAACAATGCACTAACTCTTAAGGACTAGTGGTGAAACTGAGCCAATTATTGAGGCCACTTGGGAAGGCATTAAGAAGGGAAGAGCAATGCTTTTTGTTAGTTGAAAATATGTCCTAGAGACAAGTGTCTACACACACTTCTACTTGCACCAACATGTAAGTCCTGTTACCCCATCACCTTAAAAGCACAAGGTATTTCAAATCTTGAGCTACATTGCACACACATTTTGATTGACTTATTTTTTTTCTTTTCCTGCCTGTTCTCTATTCTATAACCCAAGTTCCCCTGTATGTCTATAGGACAATCTTAAAAGAAATTGGCTTATTGCATTCTACCCTTTAATATACACAAAATATTATCAGAATTTTTGCTATTTAAGTTTCAAACACTGAAAGAGTTGTTACTAGAATGACAAATAATGTGCAAGGACAGTATTGGAGGAGAGGAAACAGGCTTCCCCGACTTAACATGCCTAAACCAGAGTTGCGATCAGGTGCTAATCAGCAAAGAGCAGCAAGTGCAGCCAGAGGGACTTTCTGGAGAGACAAGCAGAACTCTTAGGGTGAAGATTATTGTGCATTGAAAACATCCCTTCTACAGGACATTTTTCTTTTTTTGCCTCTAGGAAGACAAGGAGAATCAGCTATACAAAAAGGGCAGTGCCCATAGACAGCAAGTTATTTAAGAATACCAATTATGGAATCCAAGCTCTTAATTTGATTTCTCTCATGCTTCACAAAGATTAAAAGGGGAAGGAAGTGTCTTTTATTTCAATTTCTTAAAAAGAGATCTTAGCTGATCACAGCTTAAATAGTTATAAACATTTTAAGGATTAAACCTAGGTATTGCTTTGATGTTGCTAACGAAATTTGACATTTTACATATTATTTTATTAGATTGATGTTAATTAAATCATGAGGGCAATTTTCATGCCTTCTTATTTTATTGATTCGTCCTTTTTTTAAATATTTTTTATTGATTTTTTATAGAGAGGAAGGGAGAGAGATAGAGAGTTAGAAACATCGATGAGATAGAAACATCGATCAGCTGCCTCCTGCACATCTCCCACTGGGGATGTGCCCGCAGCCCAGGTACATGCCCTTGACCGGAATCGAACCCGGGACCTTTCAGTCCGCAGGCCGACGCTCTATCCACCGAGCCAAACCGGTTTCGGCATGATTCGTCCTTTAAAAGACAAAAAATATAGAGATCATGTATCTCTAGTTACTCCTAAGAAAAAAGTAAATATATAAAACTTTAATATTTAAATTAATAAGCAGAATTCACTTTAAGCACAGTTTTTTTTTGTTTGTTGACATCATAAAACCCAAGGCAGGGTGATGTCTTAGAGATTCAAAGAATTTTTCATTCAAACTTCTGATTTTCATGATCTTTAATAAGTTGGAAAAAATAATTCAAATAAAATATATGAAAGGAATAAATTTTGTATTAGAATTTATTTTTTTACTTACTTTTGTCCTTGAAAAGTAGATCTAGGCATTATATAGTGATATTAATCAATACTCAGTTAGACCCCCAAACAGTTAAAACATGCTTTTATGTTTTGTTATGGAAAAAGCAGAAAAAGGTCCCATTTTTCATAGATGACCCTGCAGCATTATACTTTATAAGAAAGAGTCTTTTCCATTTTCAGTCTAAACAGCAATCTCTGCTTGCAGCTGTTCTATTTGAGTAACCTGATTAAAACTGAATGATAACTTTTTTCCAAGTCTTTGCTGTACTTATGATTACTTCAATAAATGGCCACAATCTCTTTTCTCCAGATAGGATATTTTCCCTGAAGAAGCTCAACATCTTTTAACTCTTGGTTCTAAAGATTTTTCTCTTTCAGGCTGTTAGTGAAGATTGTTTGATCAAAGCATCTTTTATAACCAATGGCCCCCCTCATCATTAAACTGGCCAAATAAATGGTTGATATCCCTATCCATAGAAAAAGGAAATTGTTTCATTAGTGGATTTGAGAGGAAGGGTGTAAATAAGGAGGACACTGGGAACAAAATAGTCCTAGGAATATTTTTTAAAGACTTACTCTCGGATATCTATTTAAGAGATAACGTCCCTGGGAAAAAATGTGCCTGGATAACGTTTTGTTGGGTACAAGTAAATATTGAGGTGAAGCCAACATGTCTATTTTCCAAAGAATAAAACTGCTGCATCCTTAACGATGAGTGAAACAGGATTTCAGGTTCTGAAGTCTAAAGGCACAGGATATATAGAAAAAGGTATTTCATAGCTGCAAGGGAATGTGAGGTCATTCTAATCTACCCAGATATAAAAATGTCTATTATTTGTCCCTCACGGAAAAGCACCCAGCCTTTCCTTGAAAATAAATAGAATTCATTCTAGGCCATCGAATAGTCCATCCCATTATCACTTAGCATTCATGGCTAAAACATTTTTTCAGATGTTGAGCAAAATCATACCTTCCCATTTCTTCTCCTATTAGTGCCAATTCTGGCCAACCACATGGTGCAATGAAGTCAAACCCTTAGGTAGTTCTTCCAATATATTTTTTCTTTTTTTAATTCTTTTTTCTCTATTGATTAAGGTATTACATATGTGTCCAACTCTTCCAATATTTAAAATCTACTATTATGCCAATCTTCCCAAATTTGTCTTTCCAAAGCCAAGACTTTCTCAGTCTTTCAACTCTTGAACTAATATCTATTTTATTATTAGACATATTGAATACAATGGCCCTGATGAGGTTCAGGGAAATTCTTTCTTTCCTTGTCTTGATTAAAGCTGATTATCAGTGAACTTAAGTTTTTAGCTACCTTGCTGTACTCTTTTAGCTGTTTAGCTAAAAGTGACACTGAAGTGTTATTGTTTTTGCTGTCTGTGTGGATGTATATATTCTCGTATTTCTGCAATTTGTAAATAGCCTTGAAAATCAGAGTACAAGAAAAATAACTCAATGATGCTACAGAAAGAAAGCTATATAAGGAAATATGTTCCCTTCACTAAATTTTATGGAAGGTATTAAAAATAACCACTTAGTTCAAAGGGTACAGATCCAGTAAAGTGATTTGGTATGACAACAGAACACAAACAGAAATGGGCTATATCTTGGTTTACACTTCTAAGTAAAGGAACTTTGGACAAAACAACAACAACAACAACAAAAATAATAATAATGTTTTTGAACCTCATTTTTTCTCATCTGTAAAATGGGAATTTTTCTTACATCAGGCTGCTTGCAAAGAATAAAAAGAATCATAATTTCATTTGTTCTTTTCCTACTATGCTATAAATACTGTAGAAGGAAATTTGTATGTTTTTACTAATTTAATGGAATATTCACAACATCTGTGTGGCTTATATAGCATATGTGGAAGTCTTAGTACTTTGTCTGACACACAAAAGGCATTTAATATATATTTATGGCTTCTCCCTTTTGCTTTATACAAAAATTATAGAAGAATCTATTCCCAATATTCAGTCATTCTGTCAATCAGCATGCTGTATTGCCACTGAATGAAAAGAACATAATAATAAAACACTTACTGATTTGCATTGCAGTAATAATCAGTTACATAACAATTCTAACATGAAGAGTTTGAATAATTCAAAAGTTTCCTTCCAACCTATTAATCGACTCAGTTTTTAGCTAGGTATAAAATGCCTCCAAATATAAACACGTGGTTAATTTTATACTAAGAATTCTTTGCAAAGAAGTGCATGCGCTGCCTCTTAACAGGATTAATTTACAAAACCTTTAAAAATGTTAACAAAAGGTTTAAAGAACACTTCACAATAATTGTTGGACATGCTTGTACTGAATTTAAATTCATAAGCGCCATGATCATATGTATTGCATTCAATCCTCATTGCTTATCCTGCATAGTGTCTGGCAAGTTTTAGGCCTTAATACATCTATGTGAAATGGATATCTCTAATGTCAAAACAGGGCTATATTCATAGGTAAAAAAAAAAAAATCCATAGGTGCACAATACATAAATGTGTGAGACTTAAAATTAGTACTTAGGGAAAACCTTGGTTTTAATGAGAGTGATTTTTTTTAAAAAAAGAGTATAAATATGATCCCAATTAATAAAGGGCTAATAGTCTTCTATTATCTGAATTTTTAGCATTTTTTCTCTTTAATGTTAACATATGCAAGATGGAGTGAAGTGTAGAGTAATGAAGACACTAGCCTCTGTTACTGCAGAGCTGGGAAGACGCTGTGAGATATATTCTGAGACGGAGAGTATGTTGATGTGCTGCAGCAGAATGCATCAGGCTGCAGTCGTAAGAGGTTTGCTCCAAAGCCTTCAGTGCCTGTGTTCTTTCTGAAAACCCCTCCCCATTATCTGGAAGCTTGTCTTACAGTTTCCTATTGGCCTTTAACCTGACCACATTCCCCTCTTTACCATGTCTGTCAAGTTCACATGATAAATCTAGAGGGAGGAGCTACTTCTTGGACACTGTAGTATTCAGTAAGATGGTTGTACACAGGCACTCATTCTCTCAACAGATATTTTTATGGGGAAGTGTTATGAGCCAAGCACTGTGGTTAGGCACTGGGATGTGGTAACTAAAAAATATATATATTCCCTATTCTCAAGAGGCTCGAGATCCATTGGGAGAGAGTGGAAAGCATAGCAACTGTAATACAGTGTGATGGTTGTTAAAATATTGCAGAAAGTCTTCCGGCAAAGAAAAACCGGAGAGACTAGGAAAACAGAAAACATCTAAGAAGAAAATATGTCTCATGTGAGACCTAAAATGTATGTACACTTTAACCAGGTGAAAAGTAGAATAAGGTAGCTAAGGGTAGTTAGTTAAAAGAGAAATTTAGTTTCGTTTTTAAAAATCTTTGTTGTTGTAGGTATAGATGTCCCCTTTTTCCCCTTTGATACCCCCACCTTTCACCCCCACAGACCATCCCCATACTATTGTCTGTTTCCATGGGTGATGCATATATGCAGATAAGTTCTTCCTACCCCCACACCAACCACCATAACCCCTACCTCATCCCCCTTCAGAGACATAGAAGCACTGAAGAGACTGACAAATCTCAGAGAACTTGGCTCTTAATGGCACTTTCAATTTCTATGCAGCTAGAGTGTAGAGCACATTAGGAGTGACTAGAAATAATGCAGGAGAAATAAACAATGTCCATATCTTAAAGACTCTGTAGGCTGACTTTTTTTCTGAGTACAATAAAGTACCATTGCTAATTTAAAGCGGCAAAGAGATAAGACTCACAAGACTTGGATCTTAATAAAATCAGCCCGGATGCTCTGCAGAAAATGGATAGAAAGAGGGTAAGACTAGAATCAAGGATAATAATTAGGAAGGTTTTGTAGTAATCCTGGTAATAAATAATGGTGCCCTGACCTTAGAAAAAAGTAAGAGAATTTGAAAGCTAATTTGATAAATTAGCCAAGAGAAGAATACAGGTCCACTTCCCTATAAGAGGAAAAGATAAGAAAATTACAGGTTTTTATGAGGCAGTGTTAGGTGCCATTCTATTAGATGCATATACAAAATTTTATTTTATTTTATGCAATGTCAAGTTCAACATTGCATAATATTAAGAATATTAAAGAGGTAATTTAATTGCTCCAAAAGAAATCTGTTCCATTTTCTTTTGTTTTAAAATATATTTTTTATTGATTTCAGAGAGGAAGGCAGAGGAAAAGAGAGATAGAAACATCAATGATGACAGAGAATCATTGATTAGCTAGCTGCCTCCTACATGTCCCACACTGGGGATCTAGCCCACAACCTGGGCACATGCCCCAACTGGGAATCGGTAGACACTCAACCACTGAGCCATGCCGGCTGGGCAAAATGTTCCATTTTCAATGACCAGACAAATGATAAATGAATTAATGGATAAATTAGTGGTGAAGTTCCAGAATGAGAAAGGACTTGAGTTTATCTGATACATGGGTTTTATAATAAACCTTGCAAAGTGATGCCTCAAGCTACTAATTCTCCACGAGTGGTCCTTGCAACACCATCATCTGGAACATATGGGTTGTTTATTTAAATGCAGATTTCTAGGCTCCATGAGGCATTTAGGGCATGATTCAGAATCTTTGGAGAGAGAGGTGACACTCCATTCTACCAAAACCTCCAAATTATTTTTATGCTTAAAATATGTTGAGGAAACCTCTCATTAGCTCTAGCAATATATATATATTTAACCAGTTTAGTTATTAGTACAGAAGATAAGAAGACATAAGAATAATTTTAACATGCTTTTAAACAAATTATATAAACAAACATAGTAACATATTACAGCTGTGGAGAATTTTACTTTTCAGTTTAAACATAAGACATTAAAATAAATTAGATGATAGCAAATTAAACTTTGAGAAGCAGGACATTTTTCTAAAGGCCTTCTTCCAAGGTTAAGGTGTGGTATTTTTAGAATGCATTCCTACATTGAAAAGAACTGCAATTCTTTCTACATTGAAGCCTAGAAATAATTTAGCCTCTTATTCTAGATAAAGTTTTAGTACCTATTTTTTTTCCATTAAGAACAATTATTCTGAATAGACCCAGAGACATGGAAGCATGAACAGACTGTTGAACCTCAGAGGGATGGCAGGGGAAGGTGGGTGGGAAGAGATTAACCAATGAACTTGTATACATATATGCATAACCCTTGGACACAAACAGTGGGGGTAGTGAGGTCCTGGGGGTGGGGTGGGAGTGGGCTGGAAGAGGTTAATGGGGGCAGAGGGAAGAAGGACCTATGTAATACTTTCAACAATAAAGATTTTTTTTAAGTACAATTCTTCTGAAAATCACTAAGAAATGCTGAGTTTGTTAGTACGTTAATATCCATGGCTAAATGTATGAGAAACAGAAAATTATATAGTAAAGCATAAATAGATATTGAGAAATTTAAAATATTTTCTAAACAATTTAATTCCAGTACCCCATGTTGGTATGTAGGTGTGACCATTCTGATATATTTCTATACTTGATGTTTTAAGATAATGATACTTATGTCAGTTTTGGCATGTTAGCTCCTAGGTTTACTTTTCGCATGATATGAGATTCTAAAAAGGAAGTCAACTTACAGAGGAAATGTGCAGGCCTCTGGGACGCTATTAGTTGTATGTATATTTGACCTGCCCGAGTCTTGCCTCTTCTGACCCATGTGAATGGATGCATCAGTTGCTATTACAGACATTAGAGATCTGCTTTTTCTTCCCATCATAAAGTTATTTTTACTGATTAATTTCTCTCTAAGATTTTTTTTTGTAGAAACTACCTTTAGAGTCTCCTCTACAGGTTAAACATTTTGCCAGAAGTTCTAGTAAAAATATTCAAAAATATATAGATGTACATTTTTTTTTGCCCCTCTGTCTGCTCCTCTGGAAAAAGGAAAGAAGTAGAATAGCAAAATAAACTCAGGATGTCAGAGCCTCAGAAATTCTACTCTTTTTGAGCTCAAAGGATTTCAGAGTGTGAAACAGATATTCTATGTTATATGAACAGTAACATTTGGACCTATTAAAATAAAGAAAAGTTAGTTTGTAAGAATTCAAAGTATTAATTTGAAGCTTCATTTTCCACCATATATTATGGTACTCGAGGGCACTGTAGGTTTGCCTTCAGAGCTAGGGCTTCTTTAAGGATGTATTTGACAGAAATCGTAGAAGGATGAGTTGAACACATGGAACTCAGCTAATTATTTTACAGTTAGAAATCAACCTTCCAAGCAGACTAGCTTTTGAAAATATTTGTATCATAAATTATCTCCTATAGTTCCTTCTTATAGTGATGCTTTTCTAAGTCATTTGTTATTCAGAAATTTCACTGGTGCATTCTATTAGGGATAATTTATGTTTGCCAATGAAACCTGAAGGGACAACTTGACACCTTGACATTTAATGCTGTGGTGAGGTGAAGCAAATTGGTGGTTTCATACTGCCTGTGTGCTACAATAATTTATGTGGCTTTTGCACATATTGAAAAAATAACATTTGCATCTATAAAGAAAACAAAGAAACAATAGTTTGGAGGGACTCAGTCAATAACATGTATCTTACTGAGTTATTACCTTGCAACTAAAAATACATACACATCCTCAGGTCTATTTCCAGAGCTAGCTTAGTCTTTTGAAGTCTCTGGCTAACCTGGGAGTGAACTTGAGAGGAGATGTAAAAGAGCTGCCTTGACCCTATTAATGAATATTTTAATGTATTTAATTTCAGAATTCTGTTTTACGAAGGGTTCACATCTAATTTGCATATAAAGTTTACATGAAAGGTTTTTTTAGTGACTGGTTAAAATATCTTGATTAATTCCATTATTGAAGAGTAATACTCAGAAAACAATCACATCTTCCATGTTCAAATACTATTTATTATATATGAATATCACATAATTAAATAATATAAATTTAATAAAATATATGAACTTTATTTTAAAATTCGTTAAAGAATATATTTAGTAGGTATTATTATAAATTTATGAATCCTTATCTACTACAACTACAGCAAGTTTATTTATTTCAATATAATTTCTCCTTCACAACCAATTTTCTTGACACTTACAAAGGGGGGGGAATTTTAAACCCACATTAATCTCTAAAGGCTGCAAATAGATTTTCTTTTCTTGCTCCTTTGAAAAGGCAAAAACTTCTGAGAATGAAGAATGAAAAATAGGTCCAAAACACTTAATATTTTTAAACAGCACATTTAGATTATCAATTTTTAATGACCTCTATGTCTTTATCCAATCCCCTCATTAGAAAACTGTATCCAAAAAGTTTTCCCAGTCTATTTGATATCACTAAGTATGATAAAATAGCATGCTACTGGCAAAAAGTAATTTTAATACATTAGGTCCACAAGCTTGGTTTTGAAGGGATAGAAACCAGCAGCGTTCTTCATTTTAAACGTGGCTCCAGTCCCTGCCAGGGCTCCAGCTGCAGCACTATCTTTCTGCTAGGGAGCCTCAAGGACAAGCTGAGGTCACTGAATATCACTTACAATCCAGAAGATTTGAGATGTTGCTGAAGAGTGATGCTGCCAGATCCTGCCAGGGTCTTATTTTGTGAATCCTGATGTTGCAACTTTGGGAGGCATATTAGTTGTGAGATTTTATTCTCCACATTTTCTTTCAGTTCATGGTACTCCTAAATACCTAATACCCATGAGGGAAACCTCCCTCCAAATCCAGAGGCTTCAAAAACAGATTTCAAAGCTAACACCAGATAGGAAAGCAGAAGGCAGGAAAGAGATGCCATTACTTAATCATCACAACTGATCATTTAATCATCAGAGTTTTTGAAATCTAAGCACCAGCTTTTTCACCTACCTATTTTGGGAGTTTTGTATCACTAGCGAAGGCAACACAGCAAAAAGTATTGGATTCCGTAAGTAGAATGACGACTCCTCCTTAATGTAAAAATAGGGTGTGTGTAGCTCAGATATATCCTTCTTTGTGTTGAGAAGGGACAGATAAAGAGAAATAAAAAAATTGATCCTTTCATGTGGGCATGAGGACCTTTAGAAAAATATCTAAACAAGTCCTAGAAATTTAAACACTATATATATATTCAAGTATGCTATCCACACCACTATAGTAGCTTTAAAAATGGTTCCTAAGAAATATATGTAATGAGTTGTTCTCAGAATTTATTAGGAGTTAACTGAAGACATTATTTTATGTTAAAAAAAAGCTCATACTATTTCTTATCTGGGACTATTATATGAGAGTTTATATACACAAATTTCCAAGATGCAAAAAGTACTCAAAAATTTAAGCCTGAGACATTCATGATATTATTGCTACTAAGCATTAAAATCCTGAAGAACTTTAGAATATCTATAAATACAAAAAGAAAGAAAATAAGTCAGGAGTAAATAGTGAGAATATAGACATATATGTGTATATATGTATACAGGAAACCAAAAGGCAGAGAGAAAGAGATAAAAAATGAGAGGGGTGGGCTTACAGATAGGTCTTTTTAGGTTTGTTTAATCAAAGTACTTACTATGGGAAATAGTATACTATACTGAATTCTTTCATTGCACTAAATTGTCTTCAACTGGTATAATAAATTCCTTCATCTTAAAATGTAGATGGGGTCCATAAAAGGGTGGGTGTGAAGGAAACCTAAACATTCTCTAGCCTATTTCCCAGAAAGTTGGAGAGCCATGATTGATGACAACAATCATAATTACAGCTACCCTTCCTTGAGTAGCCATTAGGTACTAGGAGCTAGTATTGACAGTATATGCAGTAGTGGTAATATTCCCAACAGCTTTGCAAGAAAAGTATTATTATTTCCCACATTGGAAAGAAGGAGACCAATGCTAAAAAGAGAAAAACAGCTTTTCCAGGACACATAACAAATAAATGAAAGTCAGGCTTTGAATTAAGGTTTTGCTGCCTCTGCCACTCCATTCAATCCACTCAGCAGTGGCAGGAGGAGAATTTGAATGTCTTGTGTTACATAACCATGGAGTGTGTTTCCAATTATAACACCCTGATCAATGGGATGCCATTCAGGCAATAGAAGGATGAGATTAGTGGTTAGGATGCAAATGAAATTATCATGCTCTCTTCCGACCCACTGTAAAATGCCACCTCCTTATAGGTGGCATTCTCTGCTATCTTCCCAGCACAAGCAGCACTTAGTTCTTTGATTTTGTTTTAAGACTCTAAGAGCTAGGCAACAAGTCTGATATTTTAACAACTCCTGAGTACCTGATGAAGAAAGAGCCATAGGAAACAATAAAACCTATATTAGAACAAACAGGAAAATCAGAATAGCAATGGTCTAGAAAATCTACTTTGTTGGAGAGGGAACTGGGGAAAGTAGAAATGGATACAAATTCTTTAGTTCAGAGAGTAGGGTAGCTTATACTTATTTGCCAATTATTGCTAGAGTTAAATTCTCAGACTGTGCTTATGATTGAAATATTAAACACACACACACACACACACACACACACACACACACACGCGCGCGCACACACACACACACACACACACACACACACAGTTTGTTACCAGTGAAATGGCACCAGAATGTTACCCCAGGGGAAGATCTTAATGGAATATTCATCAGCTTTATACATGTGTCCTTTTTTTCAGGGTCATGGTCTCTACTGATTGGTCAGTGCCAGGGTAGAAGGTCATTAGTCATAGCAGCTGGTCCTGGTATCAGCCATAGCATCGATGGGTTGGCCCTGCTGCTTTTCTGGGCCTGGAGCTGAAACACAACTGAGTCCTATATGTTATTTTTAGTTTGACCAAAACCCTGTCTCTGTGGTCAACAGACACAAAGCTGTGTTCCTAAGATGATTTGATGCAGGTCACAACCTCACTGTCTTGAGGGCTTAATGCTAAAGGGAGTGGTTGTGCAAAGGCTTGTATGGGAGCTACGTGTGGCTATTTTCTGGCCCCCTTGTTCCTCCTCTAAGAGGATCTACGGCATGACTAATGACATGCCAGGTGAGGAAAGGTCAGGGGAGGGAATGAGCCACATGACCAGCGATATGAAGTGTCAGGGGTCTAAACTGCAGGGCCAGAGATATGCTAGGAGGGGAAAGGTCACCCTGGAGGCTAGATCCCACACTACAATTTTCTGTTGCTAGGTCCCCAGGGCTTTTTGCCCTGTGTGACCTTTCATACCTAGCCTACTGTCCTTGCTCTATTCATGCCTGTGTAACTGCCTGCTACAGTTCAGAAGACTTTTTATATGTATTACTGTGTTATAAGACACTATTTGCCATAGATCCCAGGTAAATAAAGGCAAGGTTAATTATACTTTGGTGACTTTGAATGTGAAAGAATGGAACATCCCATTTTTTTATTATTTATTAATAAAGAAAAATGTATGATGTCCCTATTGTTGCTTACTGGTTGTCTTCAAGTACCTAAATCAGTGGCTGAGGTTCCTTTGAAAAATGATTATAAATTCAGAGCTGGTGTAAATGTCCACTCAAGTCAACAGGCAATATTTAATTTTGCATAAGCCTGGCAGTTGTAATGCACTGTTGGTCTGTGTATCCTCATTGCAAAAGCAAGATTATATATAGCAGTATTGATGAAAATGGAAAGAAAAGAATTTGAGGGCAGTGGTTCATGGTCATAAAAGTTGGGGAATTAATAGCAATAGCTAGAGCCAAAAATGTAACAACTTCCCCTAGTGCATCAGGAAAATAATACAATGCTTTTTCAGTCAGGGGTTTCTACTATGTGAAGATAAATGGTTATAATAATATTCAGCACTTTCAAACAGAGATCACTAGGTAGCTTGCAAACCTGTATGTCATAGTCTCAAAATGGAATAAATATATGGGTTCAAGATAAGGTTAAAAACTTAAATAGAACAAGATGTTCTATTTTATAATGTAAAGTTATAACCCAGCTTCTAGAAGGCTTGGTCCCTAGAGTGGCTTCTTTATTACTTCATTTAGAATAGCTACACTTTTGTTCAGTCACCATATTGCACAGAATATTGTAGCATCTATTACTTGGAAAATTATTAAGGACTAGAGGCCCGGTGCATGAAATTCGTGCTCTTGGGGGGTGGGGGTATCCATCATCCCGGATTGCGAGAGGGTACAGGCTAGGCTGAGGGACCCCACTGGTGCACGATCAGGGCCGGGGAAGGATGTGGAAGGTTGGCCAGCTGGGGAGGGACTGCAGAAGGGCTCCAGGCATGTCTGGCCTGTCTTGCTCAGTCCCGATCAGCTGGACCCCAGCAGCAAGCTAACCTACCGGTCAGAGCATCTACTCCTTGGTGGTCAGTGCACGATCATAGCAACTGGTCGACCGGTCGGCTGTCTGCCCCCTGGTGGTCAGTGCACCACATAGCGAGCAGTTGAGTGGCCTTGGCATATCATTAGCATATTATACTTTCATTAGTTGAATGGCCAACCAGATGACTGGACACTTAGCATATTAGGCTTTTATTATATAGGATATTAAGAGAATGGATGTGCAGTTGAATAAAAAGGATACAACAGTATTTATAGCATGAATATATGACTATTTTTAAAATAAATCATCCTTATAATAAAAGCCTAATATGCAAATAGACTGAATAGCAGAACGACCAGTCACTATGACGCAAACTGACCACCAAGGGGCATATGCTCAACACAGGAGCTGCCTCCTGGTGGTCAGTGCGCTTCCACAAGGGGAGCGCCGCTCAGCCAGAAGCCAAGCTCATGGCTGGCAAGTACAGTGGCAGTGGCAGGAGCCTCTCCTGCCTCCACAGCAGCACTAAGAATGTCCGACTTTAGCTTAGGCCTGCTCCCCATGGGGACATCCCCCAAGGGCTCCAGGACTAGGAGAGGGCGTTAGCTGGGCTGAGGGACCCCCCACAAGAGCATGAATTTTGTGCACTGGGCCTCTAGTTTCTATATATATGCATATACATAAATGCAGGTACATATGATATAGAAATATATTCCCAATATGTTAATAGTAATTATCTATGAGTAGTAGAATAAAAGGTGAATTATAAAAATATACTTTTATTAACACATTTTTGTAATTATATCTATTTATATAATAGAGAAATAAAAAGCAGAGAATATTCATAAACAAGGTTGTATTTCAATGCAATTTTAAAGAATTGTTTTACTTGTTAATCCACAACTAATCTTTAGAGAGCCATAACTCATTTAGGCCTTACGATGACATTTGTGTTAAAACAATAGCAGTGTTACAGAATAAACTAGCTAAAGTTTTTTTGTATTTTGAATGTTTCCCAGTATCTTTGTATATGAATTACAGTTGGACCTTGAACAACATAGGTGTAAGCTGCACAGTTTCTCTTACAGTTGTTACATTTTTGGATATTGTTCAATAAATAGTATAAATATATCTTTTCTTTCTTATGATTTTCTTAATAAGATGTTCTTTTTTCTAGCTTACTTCATTGTAATGCAGAATAATACATATAATACACAAAATATGTGTTAATTGACTGTTTTTGTTATTGGCAATGCTTCTAGTCACCAGTAGGCTATTACTAGTTAAGTTTTTTGGGAGTCAAAAGTTATACATTAGCCCTAACCGGTTTGGCTCAGTGGATATAGCGTCAGCCTGCGGACTCAAGGGTCCCAGGTTCAATTCCGGTCAAGGGCATGTACCTTGGTTGCGGGCACATCCCCAGTAGGGGATGTGCAAGAGGCAGCTGATCGATGTTTCTCTCTCATCGATGTTTCTAACTCTCTATCCTTCTCCCTTCCTCTCTGTAAAAAATCAATAAAGTATATTTTTAAAAAAGTTATACACTAATTTTTGACTATGTGGGGGGCTGGTATCCCTAACTCCCATATTGTTCAAGCGTTGACTGCATATTTCCCATTAATTTGTCTCATAATTTCAGTGCTGTGATATTATAATTCCCATCCCATTGTCCATTTCTAAATGCCATCTACCTTTTCTGGAAGTTCATATATTAAATCATAAAAATTCAGTTATAGAGCATCTTTTATGTAACAAACACACATTATATGCACTAGACATGAATCATCCCACTAATATTCATAAAAATTTTGTGACTGAGACTTCAGCATTTCCATTTTATAGATGAGGTAAACTTAGGATGGAAGAAGTTAGGATAACAGCCTAAAGTCCAGCACCCTGAAATTATCAACACTAGAATTAAAAACCAGATCCATCTAAATCCAAAGTCAATGATTTCTATTGAAACACTAAGAATTACCCTAAGAAGTTATCAGAAAAATAATCAATCCATACAAACGTTGAAAACTTATTTAGAAGCAGTCATATATTAAAATATACCTCGTGGTTAATTTCAAATCTTCTGGGATTTCTCTCTGACTCCATAGAACTTGAATCTTTAACCACCTAGCTGGCCAGGGCATTAACAATGCAAACATTTGGCAGAACTCCCTGACTGAAAGAGTCTCAGGTTAATGCTTTGTAATATAGTTCAGAAAATAAAAGCAATTCAGGATTTACACATGCAAGTAAAGTGTTTGTGTATCATTCCCATGAATATTTATATAATTTATCTATCTACCTATCATCTGTCTATCTATCTATCTATCTATCTATCTATCTATCTATCTATCTATCTATTTATCAGAGGAAGGATATGCATGAGCTTTATAATCATTTTTCCTGAAGGCTGTTGCAGATAGATCCTTGCCTAACCAATGTTCGTCTATTCGTTTTAATAAGAATCAACCACAAGTTTCCAGCCACGGCTTTCCAATTCACTTATTCATTTATCGCCAGCCTGAAACCTGCACTGCAGCTCACACTCTTGCGGACATCTTTGGATTAATGTCCTCTTTGGATATCATCTCTGCCCATCCTGCCATGCCCTGACACTTCCTATGTTGTTACCCTTTTATGTTTTTGGTGTTTGTTTTTTTGTTTTGGGGTGTTTTTTTTTTAAATCATCCTTAGCTGATACTCTGTAATGAGAGGACTTGTATAATTCACTCTGTATGGGTATTGGGTCCCAAGACAAACATAGGTTTCAAGTTCCAGTCTCCCTGAATTTGAATTTGATTCTGGGTAGGATGGACTTTATACTCGAATATAGAGGCTGAAGAACTTATTGTGACCCTGAGGAATGCCTGGGAAACTGGCCCTGGCATTAATGCCATACATAGCTCTGGTCTGGAACAGTGGTCAGCAAACCGTGGCTCGCAAGCCACATGCGGCTCTTTGGCCCCTTGAGTGTGGCTCTTCCACAAAATACCACGTGCGGGCGCTCACGTACAGTGCCATTGAAACTTCATGGCCCATGCGCAGAAGTCGGTTTTCGGCCTGGGCGAGTCTATTTTGAAGAAGTGGCCTTAGAAGAAGTGGGGGGTGTTGGTGGGTCTGGCAATGGGAGACACGGCACAGGCAGGCCGCGGGATATGCAGCGCGGTGGAGCGCAATTCACGCACGAGTTGAGTGAGCCAGTCAGTCAGCAGTCTCATGTGCAGTGGTTAGTGCTAGTTGCGTCTGCAAAACGCGCGCGGATGACAAAAGTACCTACTTGAAGCATAAAGTTACCTGTATTTTTCCAACCAGCTGCAAATCCTACAGGTATTTTTGTCATCAATTTAAGAATTGTAATTATTTTGTGTTGGTGGCTTTATTATTATAAAATGAAACATTTTTTTAGGTGTTCACATTAGTGTTTGTCAGTCATTGTCATGATTTAATTTTATGGATATTGTAAGGTAAATTGTAAGGAATTTAATTTTATCAATAAATAATATCGTTATTAAGTATGATATCAAGTTTTATTCAA
>NW_005365409.1:329846-354331 GCF_000412655.1 Myotis brandtii | reverse complement strand
ATGTACCTACCTATATAGTTTACGTTTAAAAAATTTGGCTCTCAAAAGAAATTTCAGTCGTTGTACTGTTGATATTTGACTCTGTTGACTAATGAGTTTGCCGACCACTGGTCTAGAAGATTGTGAACAGGCTGTTTTCGTGTGTGGAGGATGGGGGTGTTGATTGAAGCCTATTCTCTGAATGACTGTACTGAGTCTTATTTTCATTATATTTCATACTGTGTAACTCTGAGATTAATGAAGTGCTTGGGTCTTGATTTGATGGTTCCCAGACAATACCCATATAAGCCCACTGGAACTGCTCCTGTATAGTTAGTTAAACTTAGAGGGAACAGTTGAGCTTTCTGAACATCTAAGATGACCCTCATTCATTCAGGTATTGATATGCCCAACTGTGAACTCTAGCATGAAGATTTTAGCGGTCTACAACTATGTATCTTCATGTCAACTTTGGAAAATGCTACTAATCTCTCTTCTGAGTATTCTGACTGGTCTGAACACATTTTCTTTTGCCTTTCATTATGCAGTTATTACGCAAATCACCTTCCCTTGACTCCTTGTGCAGTTGCTTACCTTGTCTACATTACCAACATTCCACAGGCAAATTATTATTATTTTTTGGTTGTTTGACATATCCCTAAAAAGTTAGGGCCATAAAACTGCTGAAAGGTTAACTATAATACACCAACATTCGCAGAAACAACAGCTTTTAGGTTAATTCTGACAAATTTTCTGGTATAAACTTTGGATACTCTATGGCTGGGACTTGACAGATAAAATAATGAAACGATTAAAACTTGGATTTCTCATTAATATAGACTCAAAACTTATTTATCAGCAGATAATGCAATGCATTTCATAAGACATAAAATGTAGAACCGAGCAAAAAAAAAAACAACCATACAGCATTAAGTTATTCTTTCTAATGTCATAAAACCCCCAAAGTAGCATGACTAAAGTTCAAATTTATGCTCTGCTCAAAAGTTCATGCTTAGAGGTATGAGTGAGGGTGAAAATTTAGTTAGTAAAACCATTTTCTAGTCTTGGTAGTGCAACAGCCAGAAACATGTTTATGTTTGTTAATCTCTACATATTCAGCATTTAGAGAATGCTTTTTAAATGATGGTTTTATAGTCAATATTTATTAATCATATAGCAGAATTATAGGCACATGATTAGGGTCACAGATATCTTTATATGTAATCAATTAATAAAGTATATATAACTAACAAAAGTATGTTTTACAAAAATAATTAAAATTATTATTTCACACATCTTTTGTGTGAATATAAAAATAGCATATTTTATGATTAATTCATAGTGGAGTAAAAATATTAGAAAATTCAAATAACACGGAATAACATTTTAATAGATTTCTGACAATTATTGTCCTTATGGTATATAGATAGGACTTTCAATTTGTGTGTATGTATATGTATGCCTGAGTGTATATGTATATTTATATGTATGTATGTATAGGTGTGTATATTATAAAGAGACAAAGAAGGAATTTTGAATATTTCTTTCAGTATAAGTAAAATATGTATCTTTAAAATGAGCACAGACCAATTAACTGTTTGAATATTCCCTACTTTATTTAACCAATGCAATCTTGATAAGTACATTCAGTGTTTGCAAGTTTTGCTATTATTTTCATAAAGCAATGACATTTCTACATGTTACTGAATATTGAAAATATATTTCTAAACATTAAATTGCTAAGACATATATTATAAATTGTTGTGAGACACTTGACACATATTGCCAAATTGCTTTCCAGAAATTTGATAAGAATTCACACTAAATTAACAGTGTAGTGAAATGCCCCCACCAAGTCTGGGTATTAGAAAAATAAATTCCTGAGGATTAAAGATTAATATAATGAAAATAATAATAAATCTTTAATCCATCAGGGATTCATTGTGGTATAAAATATGGTGTGGAAATCTCTGTGTGTGTGTGTGTGTGTGTCTGTGTTGTTAGCCAATAATTCTACTGCCATTTTTTGATCAATCCATTTGGTCACCCTACTGATTTAAAAGGTCCATTTAAGACTAATTAACTACATAATTATATTTATCTTTGCTTTTGTCCTTTCATCCTTCTTGCATTGACCTATCCATATGCTCTGTTGCTGTTATTATAATTTGTATTAATGGTATGTATATAATTTTGTAATTATTGTGAGAGAAAGCTCTTCCCACAATTTTCTATTTTTATTGTAAATGTGTGTAACCAAATGAGGTGCACCATTATTTAGTGAAGTTTATCATGTCTTCCCAGAGTTAATTTTTAGGTTAGAATGATCTTATATGACCTTATATCTCTCTCTAAGTCTTTCTATTTAAAAACAAAGTATGTTTCTTCATTTACATCTTTCCTTTAAATTCCATAGAAAATGTATGTAGTTTGTGTCAAAGAGGTCTGAGAAATTTATTTTAGTTTATTGCCTAGAATTTTATATTTTTTTGCTATTATATATAGCTATTTTTTTTTATTTTAACTGTTGATCATTAGTATATGGAGAAATTTGATTTCTCTATCATTTTCAATTTAGCTATGCTAGTATATAGATTGGATTTAATAGGATTTAATAATCCTTACCATCTCCAAATTAGGAAATAATGTAATTAACAATTAATATTCACTTTCCTTTATTTGATTTTAAACTTACGGGGTTTTTGCACTTGTTTTCCCAAATAATTACATTAGAACTTCCAGAAGGATGTTAAAAAAATAATGGTCATAATGGACAACTTTGTCTTCTAAGTTTAATAAGAACATCCCTAGTGAGCAACTATTTGATACAACATTTTCTTCAGCCCTGATAACACATTATGTTAAGAAAGTACACACATTATTTCACCACACCATTGCTCTTTTTGTTGTTTCTGTTATTTTAGCTTTATTTCTTGATTGAATTTGCTTCTAGTGTTTGCTAATGAAATATATTAGCAACTTTTACTTTGCAATGTTTTCTTTTACACTTGTATTCACAGTTAACTAACATTTTAAAAATTAGGAACATATGCTGATTATTGTTTTTGTGGGCTTTTTTTGGGCATCTATTCTTTTGACCATGAATTTTTTCTCCTTTGACCTAGTGATATGATGCATTGTATCAATAGATTTCCTTACACTAAACTATACTTTTAATTTTTATTTATTAACAAAATTTTATGCTTCTGCTTCATATTTTCAATATGTGTTTACATGTGAAAATAGATTGTAATTATTTTTTTCTTGTACTATATAGTTCATATTCTAATATCAATTTCTATAGGTGATATCAGCAAAATGAAACTGTAAAATAAGAACAATCTCTAAAATTGATTGTTTTAATATGTTGCAATTTACCAGCAGAAAAGGGACCATTGCTTTATGGGAAACACATTTCTATAATATAAAGTGTTTATGAAATAGTCTCACCTGAAATGTGAGATGCCAAAGTTCATTTGAAAGTGTTTTCTGTGTTTACATATGTTTATAAAAATGAGGCATAAAATCATTCTCTCAATTACTATTAAAGAAGAAGAAATGGCTAAGTCTATGGATAAAAATAAAATAGCAATTTACAAGTAAAAATAAAACAAAAAATGAAGAATATATTTTTCCTCTATGCCATTCTTAGGATAGAACTATAGCAGGAATCATAACTCTACATTTAGAGGAACATATATTCCCCAGTATGTAGGGCTGTGAAATTCCATTCATTTTTGTACATACAGATCATGAAACCTGTATATTATTAGGGCCTGTAATGAGCTTTCTAAAATACGTCAGTTCAAATTTTTTTAGAACCAGGTATTTGTTAATTTCTTCATTAAAATTATAAAATATATTTTTTCATAAAAATATTATGTTAAGCATGTTTTATACTCAGTCACAAAATAAGTACATAGAGAATAAATTTGTCAATTTTTTGTTTTCTGTAGGATATGCATTATCTTTTATTTCACATTGCCCACAATACTGTGTGCCTGTTATGAGAGCATCAGACAGTACAAAATATTGAAGAACCCCAGGCCATGCAGAACATGGATATTTATGTTTACAGTCCATGGAAGTATTGAGTCAGATGGAAAAGATAATGATTATAATCTAAGAAATGGAAGAAAAAAAAGGTAACTGCAAATGCAATAATGAATCTGGAGGGATTTGACTGAAATACTAAGTGAGGGTTAATGTTGGAAATAATAAAACATACTGCAAAAGTGCAAGTAGAGTGCACGTAGATCAAACAGGGAACTGAGGAGTTATTTCTATGAATGCTGAATGTCTGCCCTCCCATTCATTCCCTGCAGGAGTTGGCCGGGCAGGCTTTCAAAGGGGTCACTCCAACACGTTTAATGAACAGCTTTTATTAATTTAACAGAGTAAATTTATATAGCTATTTTCTTTACATGTAAGTTAAGAAGGCATGTTTTTCAGCAACTCCGATGGATCACATGTAGTTACAGATCAGGTCAGAAACCCACCTAATGTTTTCTCCATTTATTTCCAACGTTGGAATGAAAATATCAACAAAACAAAGGGAGAAACCACATTATTTTTTAAGTAGGAATGTGTGCCTTGGCTGGGTGGCTCAGTTGATTGGAGCATTATCCTGTACAAAAAAGTGAAGCAGATTTGATTCCCAGTGAGGGCACATGCCAGTTCTGTGGGTTCCATCTCTGGTCAGGGCACGTACAGGAGGCAACCAACTGATGCTCCTCTCTCACATCTAGGAAAACACACCCTTGATAAATAAATAAATAAATAAATAAATAAATAAAGTAGGGATGTGTTTAATGACAATCATCCATCATAAACTAATAATAACAAGTTAATAAAGGTTGGGCAAGTTTGAGGAGGAAGAGGGAGTTGGAGAGGATTCATGAAATAAGTAACACACATTTAACCAAATAAAAATGTGACGAGAGGGAAAAGAGAAAAGGAGAAGTCAATTATAATTTAATTAAATATTTTTATGCATCAGGTAATGTGCAAGGTATTTTCATCCGCATTACATCTTTTATTACTCAAAACCACCATGTGACATAGTATTATCTCGATTTGAATGTGAGAAAAATCAGAGGCGCGGATAACAAGTAAGTCAGCACGGTCACTGTTAGTGAGCTTCAGCTAACATTCTGTTAGTGTAGGTCAGATCATTCTATTTTGCAGTTACAAATAACAGGCTGTGAACAGATTTTTGTTTGGCAAAGATATTTTTAATTTTTAATTAGCGACCAACATTTTAAAATTAAGGACTTTAAACCTTTTTTTAAAATCAGATATTTGTCAGTAATGGGGTGACTTGCAGAATTTAGGTAGCAGTGGCCCCAGCATGGAGAAGGTCCTTCCTGCTGGCCAATTCCACATTGCTGGAGCGAGCATATGCACCGATAACTTTCTGAAACAGTTCATATCCTTACATTACCCTCTGTCCCCTGAGGCACAGGCATCTGCTAAAATGAAAGGAAGCTAGAAACAATGCCAGAAAAAAAGAAAAAGAAAAGGTGAGCTAATTCACATAACATCACACACAAACACAAACATGAGCAGACATAAAACAAAAAGAAGGCTTTGAAAATGAAATCAATGAAAGGCTGAAGAAAATAAAATATTTCAAAACATAAAAAAGATTTTAAAAGGGTCTCAAATCTATTGGATTGATATACAAAGTTAAAAATAATGTATGTTAAATTTATATTTTGATAATTCTTTAATTGGAATGTCCTTCAACAGTTCAAGTTAATGTCTGCTTTTTAGGAGAGCATGTCAGAAAAGCATTCTGGAATAATTAACACATAATTGTGTGATGGAGGAACTGCATATATAATGCTATGAGGCTGAAAATCTTGTGCACAATAGCAAGTTCATTGTTAAGCATCCTTTTTATTAAGTGTTCTGATAATTATGCACACACAAAACATGCATGGTGATTTCTAAAATTAACTAACACATTTTTAGATATCTGGGAAAGCATATTTCTTTATAATAGATGGAGAAACTCAGAGGATTGGTGAAGGTACTGTGACTTCAAAAAGGGAATTATTTGAAGAAATTGAATTAGAGAAAATTGTATTATGCTATGTATTTGTAGAATTATATTTGCATGACCAATTTATATTATTGTATGTTATTCAGAAATTACACAGTCTATTACTTAATACTCTTGGGTACTTTGCCTCTACTTTTTAAATAGGTCACCTGCTGTTAAAATATGGCATAAAACGATGTGGCATTTTTATAATAATCTATCTAAATTGATTATTGGAGATTAAAAAACACACATAATTCTGATTTCTGTATAAGATTTTTTTATGCATTTGTTGGTTTGGTTTGACAGAGTGGTTAAGTATAAACTCAGGAATCAAGTTGCCTGGATTCAAATCCTGTTTCTGCCATTCACTAATTGTGTGACCTGAGGCACTTTCACTTTCTTATCCTTTATTTATGAATCTTATAAATAAACATAATCATAATACCGCTCTCCTAGAGTTTTGAGAGAACTGAGAAAAATGCATGTAGGATACTTGCATTTTCTGATATATCTGAAATACTTAGTAAATATTAGCTATTATAATTGTTTTATTCATTAAACTACCCTCACAATTGGCAAATTTCTACATTACCCCAGGGGCTATTTCTAGTAGAAGAAGGGAGAACTCCAAGGAATAGATTAATTTAATTAAACTTAAAAAAATGAAATGACTCAGAGGATGGATTTTTTTTTCAATTCTAAGTCACCTGAACACATCAGGGCCAGAACTATAGCAAACAGATTTATTGCATTTTCTCTGCTTTAAGTCAATAGGTTGACGTTTCACAATTTTTCAAGAATTGCAATATGTCCCTCTAACACCAATAACTTAATTCAGAAATTGGTTTGCTCTCAAAAAATGCCTTCATAGTAATAGCACCTTTTTTTAACTTTAAAGATGTTATTCTCATGATGAATTCAATAATGAATAGAGATAAATTCTAAGAGATTAATGCAATCAGCTATGTACAAAAGGGAGCAAAACTGTGTGGCTTTGATTGTCTGGTACAGCTGCAGGATTGAAACAAAGCCTTGGTTTTGGTGTTTATCTTTTAAAAGCTAAAAAAATAACGTGAATAAGTTGATAGGAGTTGTTGAAAACCATTATAAGCAGAAAGAATCAGAGGTAGGCAAGAGGTAGGCAAGACCTTTGTGTATGGGAGTTGAATTAAAACACTTTTCTAACAAGAACAGAGAATTTGTGTTGGGCAGTGACTGGACGAATTTGGATAAGTAGAGCATACCAAGTGACCTCAACCTTGAAAGTGAGTTAGAAGAGACTAAAATTGATGTGATCATTACACATTTCTCTTTCAATGCCACTCTATGCAAATCTCTAACTTGAACTCTGTGCCCTGCCATGTCTGCAAATATATGACATTCTCAAGAGTAGGGACTGTGCCTTTATTCATCATTGCACCCCAATACCTACCACAGTTGTTGGTATCTACTAATCACCAAAAAGTTTTTAAAAAATAAAAATTCATGAGAAACCTCTTAATATCTTTGAATATTATAATAAGAAGGCAATAGTTTTGTTTTAGAAACACGAAATACTATGATAAAATTCAAAGAGGAAATATAGGAGTCGAGTGCCAGAAATTTGGGGTTGATGTACAATGGATCTAGTTATCAATCATGGCAAGTAGGAATAGAATGAAAGAAAAATTATTTTAAAATCCTGTAAAATTAAAAATAGTAAATATATACATGTATAAGATATATACATCTACTTAAAATTAAAGTTAAATATAATAAAATAAATAATCTCCAAATATTATCAATTGATTTGATAAACAGAATGAAGAAATAAAATAGATATAAAATGAAGAAACAAAATGAAGAAATAAAACCTGTGAAAGATGATCCCCAATGTTTTATTTCTGGGAACTGAAAAAATAAATATTTTAAAAGGGAACTTGATCAAAATATGAGTCTAAATGGGTGCATGATTCAAAGATTTAAGATTTGAATTTTGGCTCTGTTAAGAGATTGGTGTATTTAAGGAAGAGGTTAAAATTATGGCGTGGATCATTTCATCATCCACTTGTGGTTTTCTTAGTAGTTCACCCCAGATACGCAACCAAAAATATTTTACTCGATTTCAACCAAAATAAAGTACTGACCTTTTGTACCAAACTTCATTAATTTTTCAAAAGACTAAACGGAGTTGATGTTGTAACAGTTAAAAGATCAAAAATGGAATATGAGGTACTTTTGGCTTTTTCTCCATAAGCTTAAGGCTTTTGCACATTCTGCACTGCAATACCCCCTGCCCTTCCTCTTTTTTCTTTCTCTCCCCTCACTTGCTATAAAATAAATAAGTAAAAAGTTTTTCAATTTTATTACACAGTTTCTTTTTGTTTCTATCTTGTTCATAAGATCAAATTGATGATGAATTTAAAAAGTGTAAAGACTTAATGAGCTGACTGATAATGGTACATACAAGAGACTAGCCATTTCCCATTAAGGCAGGGCATCTCTCATGGACAGTGCTTGCTTTGGAATACATCCATTTAGCTGACAAAGATTTGTCAAAATTCACGGCATGGATGAACAGCTCACCCTGCCCAATCCTGCTTCCTACCCTTTTCTTTCACAGCTGCTCCTTCTCCAAAATCTTTTTGTGCTCCTAACTTCATTTTAAAATCTGCTTTCCAGAAAAGTGGCAGTTGGTGTCAAGAGTACTCTGAGGAAGATAGTGCTCGGATGGAGTTTTGCCAGAACATGCTCAGTGAGCCTCCATCTGATAATAGGATCCTGTACTTAGGGGTAAGTAAAGTGTAGAGAGCCCTTGAAACATGGTGGCAGTTCAATTCTTAAAATGATTGCCTCTGATGAAAATGAATGGCGTGGGAGTAGAGGTGAGTACAATGTCATAATCCGGGCTTTTGAAATGTATCTTTGGAGGGAGGAGTATAAATATAAGGATAACAACATTGAAGGGTTCTTGCCTTGATGTAGACTAGTAATGAAAAGCTGAAGGCTATTAACAAACAATTTAAAACTGAGAGTCAGAGAGTCTCTTTAGGAGTTCACAAAGAAACCTTATCTTGGTTTGAGTAAATATATAAGATTAAGATTAAGCCCAGGATTTGAAAAAACAGTGTGCTAAAATTAGAGATCATTTAAGGATCAACCATAACAGATCTGAGACCAAGCCGTAGTTGGGAAATCCTGGGACTCTGACCCAGGATGGGGACATCTGGGGAAAATGTCCTGAAAGATTTTGAATCCCCAGATTTTTCTTAACATTGTGAACCCTTAGAAATGGCCCATCTTATCCAATTAAAATCTAGCACTTCTCCAATGTCAGAAAATAATACAAAGATAATTACTCAAGACAACAGGTGTCTATTCAGAAACTCAGGAGAGCCATCTCCCCTCTTGGTCTCCAGACCTATAACCAGAATTAAGTGATAGCATAATATATCCAGGTATTTATAAGCCTGAATTTTCATGACAAATGGTAGAGGGATTAAAACACTCAGGGAAGTGAGTATTATATGAAGCTGTTTCAGTCACAGGAACTATTACATGAAGAGGTGACTGGATTCCCATATTGAAAGATACTGTGACCTTAACATAAATCCACTAATGCTTCCTCTAGGCCAGCGGTTCTCAACCTGTGGGTCACGACCCCTTTGGCGGTCGAATGATCCTTTCACAGGGGCCGTCTAAGACCAACCTGCATATCAGATATTTACATTACGATTCATAACAGTAGCAACATTACAGTTATGAAGTAGCAACAAAAATGATTTTATGGTTGGGTCACAACATGAGGAACTGTATTTAAAGGGCCAGAAGGTTGAGAACCACTGCTCTAGGACTTTTCCAGAGAACTTTTGCCATTGATGTGAGTCATTACCTATTGACCATTTCCTATACACTGGGAAAAGGGGATCCTTTTCCAGAGAACTTTTGCCATTGATGTGAGTCATTTCCTATACACTGGGAAAGGGGGACTACACAGAAATGTTGAGGATAGTTGGGCACAGAGTTTAAGTTGACACTAATACCTGAGGAAATGAGGGGCCCTATAGCTCTCCTTATTAGTGGGATCATGTGGGTTTAGGTGATCACTGTGTCCAACTTAAAGTGGTCCACTAAGTTTACAGACCCACCCAGTAGAAATTTCCCTGATAATCTGAATATATATTTGGCATTCACCTGTTTGACCTTTGGAATGACAGTTGAATTTGTGTCTTACCTATGGAGATAAAAGTAATCATAGTGGGGAAGGCCATGAAAAAGTTTCTGAAACTATCACTGCTCCTTCAGCTGAGATAAGAAAACAAACAAAAACTTTGTATCAACACCAGAGGAAATAACAGAGATAAGTACCACACTGAAAGATCTAAAAGAAGCAAAAATAGTGGTCTCCATTTAATTCATCAGTCTGGCTCCCGCAGACACCGGGTGGATCCTGACTACTAGAAAATGACTGTAGACCAGGGTGGACTCAACCAAACATCACTTCCAGTGGCAGCTGCTGTGGCAGATATGGTATCTTTGGTAAAGCATTAATAAACCTCAGGTGCATAGTATACACCTGCTAATTTACTAAATATCATATTTGCTATTCAGTTAAGACATCAGAAACAGTTCTCATTCCCTTGGACTAAACAACAGTACCCAACTACAGTTTACCCCAGAACTATGTCAATTCTACCACACTCTGTCCTGATATAGAAAACAGAAATCTAAATTATTTGTATATCCCACAGAATATCACATTGATCCATTGATGACTTGTTAAACAGGAAGGAAAAACAAGAAATAGCTCCTAACTTGGAGGCCTTGGTAGAGCATATACATCCTAAGAGCTAGAAGATAAACCTTAAAATGATTCAAGTCTTTTTACTATAGTAAAGTTTTTAAGTCTTTACTGGTTAGGGACATGCCAGGACATCCCTTCCAAAGTAAATGATAAATTGCTACATCTTGTGTACCCTCCTACAAAAAAGGACATTTAACACCTATGAGGCCTCCTCAAGTTCTGGAGGACATGCATGTCAGATCTACAAATACTGTGCCACCTATATATTGGGAGACAAGCAAGGTTGCCACTATGTTTTTACAACTATTTTATTTTTCTAACCTTATTGACGCATAATTGACAAATAGGACCTGTATATATTTGAAGTACTGGTATACAATGTGATGAAGGCTGCCAGCTCTGAGTGGGACACAGCTCTGCAACTATTCCAGGCTGCAGTATGAGCAGCTGCATTGTGAGCCAATTGACTCAGTAAATCCTATGGAGTTGAATTTTGTATATTGGAAAAAGATGCAGTATGGAGTTTATGGCAAGACCCAGGGGTCATAGGGTTCTGGAGCAATAATGTGCATCTGAAATAAGAATTTGGAGCCACTTAAAATTTAGCTCCTGGAGTGCTATTGAGTACTGGTAGAGAGAAGGCTGGACAGTCTAAACCTGTCCACATGAGCTTATGATTCACAAAATCATAAATCCAGTGGACTCAGAAGAAATCATTTTTATGACAGAAAAGAGTGTATCGGGAGTGATCAAGAACAGAGTCAGAGGGTAAAAGCTTATGAGAAAGTAGCTCAGACTCCTGACACCCCCACTACATTTGTACTAATTCCCCTCCATCATCTCATTCTTGTAACCACTTGGGGAAATCATGTACAATCAGCTGGAAAAGGAGTAAAATCCCCAAGCTTGTTTTACATATGGGCTAGCTTATTATATGGGAGTCAGTTGGTAAGGAATGGTGACCTTGTTTCAGCTTCTTCAAGTTTAGGCTTAAAAAGACAGGCATGCTATATAAGCACTTGGATAGTTACTTCGTGTGGAAGGATAATTAACATGTGGTCATAATATATAGACATAATATATACAGACAGTGGGCAGTAGCAAATGACTGGATCAACTGGTCAGGGACTTGGGAGGAAAAATATTGGAAGATTGGCAGCAGGGATGTCTGGGGTAAAGGCATATGGATGGACATAGATATGAGAATGTGCTTAAAGAGAGAATGCCTATGATAAAGAATGCACTAGAGAACAGGCACTAAATTTCCAAATAGAAGAAATGCACAGTTGATTTTAATTGATGCAGAACTATCAGTAACTACTGTAAGTGCTATCATGATGGGTATATAAAAGACAAGGCTATTATGACAAAGACTAAAGCTATGCATGGGCCCTAATGCACAAATTCCTACTTATCTAGGCTAGTCTAACCACTGCTACCACTACCTCTGAATCTCCAAAATGCCTATAACAGAGACCAATGTTTACCTCCCATATGGCATTATTCCTCAAGAAGACCAAATTACCCCTTGGTTCCAAGTTGACTCTATTTGGGCCCTTCTATCATGTAAGGCTATGTGGTTTGTTGTCATAGGAACAGAGACCTAGTCTGAGCAGCACGTTTTTGTTTTGTTTTGTTTGTTTTGCTACTTGGCCTCACAGCAGCACTATCCAGGTGCTTACAGAATGCTTGGTCCATGGGCATGTAATCCCCAGGAGTCACTGGTTGTGATACGTAATGCATCATCCAGATACTGCTGACCTGAGAGAGTGTTGGGAAGGTCTGCTGAAGGAAAAGCTAAAGCATCAGCTTTGAGGCAGTACCCTGCAAGAATGAGGTACCATCCTCCAGCATGCTTTATATGCATTGAACTGGAGTAATTTATATATGTGGAGGAACTTATGTTGTCAAACATCCTATAACGGGCAAGACAGCCTCTAAACAAAGAATCCTTCAGTCCCAAGTGTCAACAGGGCCAAGACTGAGCAAACCTCTCCTAAAGATACAAAGGTAACGCAGTCCGGGGCCGCAAGAACTTCGTTGCACAGGCTAACAGGTACTGGTAAATCAGGTCAGGATAAAAATTTAGGACCATGTTATCCTATGTCCTGTTCTTTCCCTGGTGGTTGATCTGCTTTGACACTATTCGTTTCAACTCAAAGTTAAAATATAGTAATCGGGGATCACTCCTCCATATTCCAGGTGATAACATCAGTTTCCTCTACCATTTTGGAATTAATAAAAGCTGTCATGCTAACTCAGCAGCTCAGCTTCAAAAGAAAAAAAAAGATTTTTAAATGGGAAAACATAAAAATGCTGAATAAACTTGAAAACAATTGTCTGACATTCACGTTCACAACTCCAAACAATGAAGCTCTTCTCTGTCTTTTAAAGTACTTAAATATAGCATTATGGAAACGAGGATGGAAATGTGAAATACATTTTTCTCATAAGACACATGTTCTCTTCTAAATGTTGTATGTTGTCAGTAACATTTTGCACCTTATTTACTAAGGAAAAGAACCTAAATGGGAAAATAGAAGAACAAATAATCAGGAATGTCTTGACAAATGTCAAAATCCTATTTAATGTATACTATTTGCCTTGGCAATATTTTTTATTTTATTATAAGTAATTATTAAATACATAGTAAGAAATCGATCTGGTAAATTTATTTGATTAGCAATTTTGCAGATATTTAGAATACAGATGGTCCCCAACTTTCAATGATTCAACTTAATATTTTGGGATGTTATGATGGTGCAAAAGCAATATATATTCAGTAGAAACTATACTTCCAGTCTTGAATGTTGATATTTTCCAAGTCTCGTGATATGTAATATGACACTCTCTCATGATTCTGGGCAGTGAGCACCAGCTCCCAGTCAGCCATGTTATGATACTGTAAACATCTGATACTCTACAGTACATTCATTGTGTTCTATGATTATGCCCAACTGTAGTCTAATGTAAGTATTCTGAACACATTTAAGGTAGGCTAGGCTAAGCTGTGATGCTCAGTAGATTCGGTGTATTAAATGAATTTTAAACTTAAAGTGGGTTTATCAGGACATAACCCCATTTTGAGTCAAGGAGTATCTGTATATTCAAGCTTCCAGCTATATTGTCTTGTTCTAAAGCAATACATCATGCATACTACACCCAGTTGTGCTGTATATATAACTTAGAGTGTAATCTCCCCTGATCTCAGCCGCAATGTATGAACTAATAAAGTTTAACACCACAGGGGTCATGTCTAACTGTACAACCAGTATAGCTATTTTGCCTCAATTTACTAGTAACTTTGAGTAGTAAATTCATTCCTCCTGCCAAGACTTTTTATCATTTTTTTTACTGAATTGAAAGAAGTAAAGGTCACTCCAAAGAAGAGGTATTAAATCTATCTAAGAGAAAAGAGGAAATGAGAGTTGTTTTTTAAAAGATTTACTGTAGAATAAACAATGAAGCAAACAAAAAGAAGTGTTATGGAAGGGACAACAGCACATTAATAATGATATTTAATGGGATAAGTTATGAAACGTTTTTTTCTAATATCTAATTCAATGAGGAAAGTGCTTAACATAAATACAAATAATTAGAAGTCCTTTTGGCCTTGCTATTAAATAGTTTGTTATTAAATATATAAGTCAAACATAAAAAAATTAAACATAGATTTGTATTCCCTTATGCTACATATTGAAAATGGAAAAATTATTGCTTAGTTATAGTGTATAAATTTCAGTGAGTACTATTGCTTAAAGGCCATAGAGGACCTGAGATGTATTAACAAAATCCATTTGAGTTGCATATTTTCATAGAAGAAGAAAAATAACATATTTTGATAATGAGCATTTTTCCTTTATGTTGCCAATTTTTATAATCGTGGAATCAAATTGTTTTTGAATGAAGAAAAAAACTAAATTATCTTTTTTTAAATAATAAATTATACAGAGCAAAATGAATATCAGCAAATAAAAACAAAATAATTTAAAGATGCAGTCCAAATTAAACATTTAGTAGGGACTGAATAAAATAATTACTATTCCAGTTCAAATTGAATCTTTCTCACTGAGTAGTATATAGATTATTGGATCATAATTCAGAGACTGAATTCAATTTCCAGCTATGGGATTTATTGTAATGTCAGTGTTGGCTGTGTAGAAAATAACCTCAGAATCTACATTTTTTTAAAAATCGGTCACAGACCTTTTGAGTTTCTAAGAGTTAACCAATCTTCACTGATTACAAGGAAGTAAGTGGGCTGGGTATTGGACTGCAGGTGGGTTCACAGCCTCCCACAGGTCTCCTTCTAGACAGGAGCACCCTGAGCACTGCCTGCTCATAGCCTGAAAGAAGCCCAAGATGCAGATGGTAACCTGGAAGCTTTGTAATGCCTAAGCTGGAAATTAGCATACTCTGACTTACACATGCATCTCATTGGCTAAAGCAAGTCACGTGGCAAACCCAATGTCAATGGGGTAGGTGAATGTATTCTACAAGAGACACTACCCTAAAAAATAACAGGCCAGAGGTTGTCCATGCATGATCCTGAGGGAAAGTGAAGAATTGGTAGCAATAATTCAATTTCTTATATAATATGTGATCTTTGTATTTCCTGTCCATTATCTGCCCTATCTTCTTCATATTAATGATGATCTATTTCATAAACAGTCACTGAACATAAATTTCTTATTTTTGCATGCCAAGAACTCTGCTAAGTGTTCAACACACGTAAGAAAAAAATGTCTGAAACCCTGCCAAATCTTTTAGCTGACTGAGACATTTTATTAGATAAGGCATACTATGCTAAGCTCAGTTAATAAAAAGACTCCCAAAAGGTAGTAAATTAATGTAATAAATTTTCCTTTAGGATACACAAAGTATACTTTAGGTTGGAGTTTTTTAGATGACTTTCCTCAAAGCAGTAATCATGTAAACAAGGGTACCAGCATCCTATGCCACCATCTCTATGCGGCCTTCCTAGTTGTCACAAAAATGAAAGATAATGTGAAAGTTTGGGCAAGGAGCTTCATGTTCAACATGGGAATGGTGCACGTCACTTGTTTCCCCACTTAAGAAGCTGGTCACATGGCCATTATCAAGCTACAAGATGCCAAACTAACTACAACAGTTCAGAAAGTATAGTAGCCTATATATATATATCTCTCTATGCGGCCTTCCTAGTTGTCACAAAAATGAAAGATAATGTGAAAGTTTGGGCAAGGAGCTTCATGTTCAACATGGGAATGGTGCACGTCACTTGTTTCCACACTTAAGAAGCTGGTCACATGGCCATTATCAAGCTACAAGATGCCAAACTAACTACAACAGTTCAGAAAGTATAGTAGCCAATATATATATATATATATGGTAATTAAACATGTAAGCATTCTATGACATAATTGTCTTTTTGTTCACCAAATTTTTGTGACTTTCTTTTCTACGCTTAGAACACACTTTTTATTCTCCCTAAAAGGGACAACACAGACTCCCATCCAGTTATTATATCCAGCTCAAAGTCCATGATCTTTAAGTCATACACTGCCCTATCCATGGGGTCCTAATGACCTATATGATCTCCTAGAAGTCTCTGTGACACGCCCATTGACCACAAAGTTTTGTTATTTCTGAGACTGAGACCCATACACTCACACAGTGTATAGAGACTGGGTAACCAGAATAAATACTGCCATTTGGAAAGGCAAATAATAAGAGACCTTATCGTCACAGGTCTCTAGGAATTAAGAAGCATCGTGGAGCTGATATTGTACAATCCCTCCACCCTGGAAGTGCCAGGAGTTCTTTGATGTGTGTTATCTCTGAATGTGCTCTGCGGGAGGACCTGTCCTGTAAATGGTCTTGTATCATTGACCCCTGGCTCCATACACTGGGAGGCTCTTCCTAGTTCATGACTTACTTTGCCCATATATAAAACATGTTTTGGGGGAAGATTACTGATGCAAACCTGTAGATTTTTTTCAAATGTGTGTTGCTTAAGAAGGTTGAGGTCTTAAGAATTGTTTTAAGTTTTAAAATTTCTTAACTTGTTTATGGTCCTAATTTTCCCAAAATGTAGTAGGCTTCAGATCTATTTGCTTCTGGTCTCTTCCACACTTAATTTTCTTTAAGAGACATAGTTCTCAAATCCCTTTATAATTTTCTACTTTCTCACTCCCATGCCTGTCTCATTCAATTTAATAGTGGCTAGTTTGAAGCTTTCAAACTTGAATAGGAAGACTGTAATTTAATCTGATACCATCCTTGAGTCACTTGATTCAATTGATTTTTTTTTTTCTGGGGTTTTGCTAAAAGATGTATTTCTTAATTTCTCACTGTTAGGGATTTAGATTTAGTTGGCTTTCTCAACAATACAAACGCTCCCAAACTTTCTATTTTCTATTATTTTTTTGCTCCCAATCTTTTCAATTCTTCTTTAAACTCATTTTATTATAACTCTTTATTTAAATTAATAATAAACAACAAACTATACTAAGTAATGATTTTAAACCTTTTTCTCTGAACCCACAAATTTAATAAGCCACAGACTGCTTTCAAAGTTACACAGGTAATCAAGTATTTTGCTGCTACATGACACAATTCTCCAGCTTTCTAATGTCTGATTTCAGTTTCTTTGTTCACTCTCTGACTTTTAAGCCTCCAAATTTTGATTTTCTTGTAATTTTATAGCATCACTTCAAATTATCAATCTCCTATTAGTGTAGTATGGATAATTTAATGGCCTGATTCACAAGATTTTTTTTTCTTATCTATTTTTCAATTTATCTTTTATTGTTGAAAGTATTACAGATGTTCTCCTTTTTTTTTGCCATTGACCCCTCCACCATGCACCCACCCCTCCCGGGCCTTGTCTGTGTCCATGGGCTCTGCATATATGCATATAAATTCCTAGGTTGACCTCTCTCCACCTCCCCCCACCTCCGCCTTGCCTCTGAGATTAATCAGTCTGTTTCATGCATCTATGTCTATTTTGTTCATCAGTTTATTTTTTTCATTAGGTTCCATATATGAGTGAGATCATGTGATACTTATCTTTCCCCTACTGGTTTATTTCCCTAAGCATAAAAAAAAATTGAATATGTTCCAGAGATTCTTTTGCATCCTTTTTTTATTTTTCAAAAAATGGTTAAAAAATATGGGCTGTATCTATATATAATGTCACTGCTTTCAATCTAACATTGAAGTGGAAGAGCTTGTGGAGGTTGACAGAGCAAGCCTTACACTTAAGATACAGAACACACTTCTAACCACATTGCAACAGAACCCAACTACATGGTCCTACTTAACAAAATAACTGTAAGCAAAGATGGGAATTATAACCTTTCTATAGATGCAGAAAGATATGTTTGTTAAGGATCTTGCCAATTTTGCCACACACACACACACACCCCTACACCTACAAGATTCTAATACTGCATGACTTAAAGCAAGCATACGGTTTAAGGAATGATCAGTATATACTTAAAACAACACACACATCCAAACAATCTTATTAGGCTATATATGCCTCGATGATAATTGATAATATCTATTCATTTGATAAATATTAGCATATACCCAATAAATCCAGTTTTTACACAAAATTAGTAAGACACACTTGCATAGCCTGTATTACCTTAGCTAATATTTTTAAGAGGAAGGGAAAGGAAGAGAGAGAGGGACATCAATGATGAGAGAGTATCATTGATAAACTGACTCCTGCACGCACCCTCCTGGGGATCGAGCCCACAACCTAGGTATGTGCCCTCTCCGGGAATTGAACAGTGACCTCCTGGTTCATGGGTTGAGGCTCAACCACTGAGTCACACAGGCCAAGCCAACCTTAGCTATTTGAATTTTAAATTCCCCTAATGAGGCTATAAATCATGATATTTAATAAAGTATATGACTCATGGGCAGTCAAATGGGCATTAATGGTCTCCAGATTAGAAATACAAGATCAATGGATCAAATCCTCCATTAACCTAATTTTAAGTATATATAGTCTCTTACGAATATTGTTCCAAAGATAGTAGAAAGATTTCAAATCAAGAAAAAAAGATAATGAACTAGCTATCAGTAAGTTATAGCTATATTAGTTTGGTTAAATATTCATTATGTACTACTTAATATAAACAGTAGTATACAAGGTCAAAAAATTACTTAGCAAGTAACTATATAATACTTTACATGTAAACAAAACACTATAACTACAGTGATAAGACAAGCAAAAATAAACTAGTTTCAGCAGTGTTTATGAAAATGACCAGGACTCAGAAATTTTCAGGCACTATATTCAAGTTTGTGGATTCATTTACTCATCCATTTTTCCATGTATTTGAAAACATTGAATTACTTCTCATAAATGCTAAGCACTGTTTAGAGCACAAACTTATATAGAACATTTTATTGCAGAATATCAGAGAAGAAAAATGAGAAAAGGGGAAGGATAAATTTCTTGGTTCATGTAGGTTTTTTTTGTTTACTTTTATGTTTATTAAGAACAGAAGCTATCCTAGTGGAGTATAAAGTAAAATCTTTGGACCAGCAATCAGAACATTCTTCCACATCTTGACTCCATCATTTTCTAATTGTACAACCATTTTTTGTTGTTAATCCTCATCTGAGGACATTTTTTTCTGAGAGAGTGGAGGGAGGGCTAGGAAAGGGGGGAAGACAGAGAAAAAGAGACAAAGAGAGAAAAACATCGATATGAGATAGGCACATCAAGTGGTTGCCTCCCACACACACCTGAAATAGGGGTGAGGAATGCCCTTGACTGGGAATGTAACCTGCAATGCTTTGCTGCTTGGACTCTAACCACCGAGCAATACTGACCAGGGCAAGTCTTACCACCTTTGACAAGTAACAAAATCTTTCATAATTACTGGCCAGTGACTGGTTTTGAATAACAGATAATTTAATAACTACTTTTTCTATATCAAAGAGTGGTTCTGAAAACCAAATGAGACAATGTATATAAAAATAGTTTGAGCCCTCCAGTGTGACTCAGTAGTTGAGTCTCAACTCATGAACCAGAAGGTCATGGTTTAATTCCTGGTCAGGGCACATGTCCAGGTTGCAGGCTCCATCCCCATTAGGGGGCGTGCAGGGTGTAGCCGATTGATGATTCTCTCTCATTGAATGCCCTTGACTGGGAATGTAACCTGCAATGCTTTGCTGCTTGGACTCTAACCACCGAGCCACACCGACCAGGGCAAGTCTTACCACCTTTGACAAGTAACAAAATCTTTCATAATTACTGGCCAGTGACTGGTTTTGAATAACAGATAATTTAATAACTACTTTTTCTATATCAAAGAGTGGTTCTGAAAACCAAATGAGACAATGTATATAAAAATAGTTTGAGCCCTCCAGTGTGACTCAGTAGTTGAGTCTCAACTCATGAACCAGAAGGTCATGGTTTAATTCCTGGTCAGGGCACATGCCCAGGTTGCAGGCTCCATCCCCATTAGGGGGCGTGCAGGGTGTAGCTGATTGATGATTCTCTCTCATCATTTATGTTTCTCTCCCTCTCCATTCCTTTCTGAAATCAATAAAAATATATTTTAAAAAATACTTTGAAAATAAATTGTTATAAATGTTAAGTTATTGGTATTGTTCTTATTTCTAAAATCACTTACTAGAATATGTCTCAGGTGAGGCTTTTTTCTCCTCCAATTACTATCATTTTTTAAAAAATACTTGTATTTTAGGTCATAAGATACCCATTATTCCTAACCTCTTATCTTTCATTCTTTGTATTTCTCCTGGTGCATTACTCCAAAATAAATGCTATCTTTTTCCAACAGGTAAAATGCATTTATAATCCTTATTAAGGAGACAGGCAATATAAAAATACTAGAGGCCTGGTGCATGAAATTCATGCACAGGTGTGTGTTTGTGTGTGTGTCCCTCAGCCCAGCCAGCCTGCACTCCAATCTGGGACCCCTCGGGGGATGTCCAACTGCCAGTTTAGGCCCGATCCAGGACTGCTGGCTTCCAACCGCTCACTTGCCTGCCAGCCTAATCACCTAACTGCACCCCTGCCGGCCCAATTGCCCTCCCCTGCAGGCCTGGTCACCCCTAACTGCCCTCCCCTGCAGGCCTGATCGCCCCCAACTACCCTCCCTTTCAGGCTTGGTCCCTCCCAACGGCCCTCCCCTGCTGGCCTAATTGCCCACAACTGTTCCCTTTCTGGCCATCTTGTGGTGGCCAGCCATCTTTGACCACATGGGGGCGGCCATCTTGTGTGTTGGAGTGATGGTCAATTTGCATATTACTCTTTTATTAGATAGGCTTAAAATGTATATTTAATGATCAGGATAAAAGATATGAGTAATTTGTAGTACAATCTGCCATCAAAAGTACTGAGCACTGGGAATGTCTAAGATGTGTGTAAGAATCAATATTAAAACCTTACTTAGTACAGTGTAAGAGGGCAATAGTGACATTCAGCATTGCACTTTACATTTTTCTAATGGATTAGAATGGCAACTGTCATTTTGAGCTCCTTAGCAAAAAAATTCTCTTTCCTTTGTAAAGTTTAACATAAAAGAATATCAAAGCATTAGCATACTCTCAAGTTAGATTGAAATGAAAGGAATGTGACTGACAAAGTGTTGCCCCCCTATGTTTTCTATATTCTTATTAATTCATTTTGATAAGAGAAATCTAAGTTCAACTTAGTTTTGACTGTAAACAATAATGATGATCATGGGGTCTCTCTGACTTTTTACATAATTGACCAGGAGGTAATTGATAATTGTTTAATGTAATTAAGAGATAACTTATGTTGGCATGATAGCTCTAAAATCTATCAATAGTTCCATGGCCTGTGTTTCTCAGTGGTTAGAGGGACTCATGTTCCATTTCTGGTCAAGGGCATGTGCCTGGATTGCAGGTTTGATCCCAGCCTTGGTTGGGGCAAGTGTTTGAGGCAACCAATCAATGTGTCTCTCTCACAAAGATGTTTCTCTCTATTTCTCCCTACCTCCCTTTCACTCTCTCTCTAAAAGTCAATGGAAAAATAGATCCTTGGGTGAGGATTAATGAAAAAACAACAACTATCCAGCAGTTGAATTTTTATACGTTAGCATAAACTCAACATGTGTGGTATAATGAAGTGATAAAAAAAAAAAAACACACATGTAGAGCATCTGATAAAAATGAATATTTCTTTATTTTCAGTTTGTGTGGGTTTAGTGGAAAATATGTCTTGAAGAATATACCTGATAATGATCATGTTAGTTATATCTAATAGAGGGTTATGGGTGGTTATTTTTGCTCATTTTTAAATGTTTTCCTATTATTAAAACTAATAGAGGCCCAGTGCATGAAATTCATGCAGTCAGGGGGGTCCCTCAGCCTGGCCTGCACCCTCTTTCAGTCCAGGAGCCCTCGGGGAATGTAGAGGATGTCCAACTGACAGCAGGCCAACGGGGAGCAGGCCTAATCCAGCAGTGGGACATCTTTAGCACTGCGGAGGAGGCAGGAGAGACTCTCTCCACTGCCACTGCGCTCGCCAGCCATGAGCCTAGTTTCTGGCTGAACAGCGTTCCCACTGTGGGAGCTCACTGACCACTAGGGGGCAGCTCCTGCATTGAGCATCTGCCTCCTGGTGGTCATTGTGCATCATAGGGACCAGTTGTTCCACTGTTTGGTAAATTTGTATATTAGCCTTTTATTATATAGGGTTATGTGTAATAAAAATATAGGAAGTAATATATGTCATCACATTATATTTTATATCTATTGATTTTCTGCTATCTGGCAAAGAAATTCAATTACCAATATCCTATTAGTAATATGAAAATTACTTTTATTGTCCTTAATAAATACTTCTATCATCTCTTTCAAAACCATGATACTGTATTCTGATTACCTTTAATGGTCATCCATTTCTCTAATACCTGTAAAAAGCCATGAAAAGTGGTACGGCTCAATAAAACCATCACGAGTAGGGGGCTGGCATTCAAAGTGCTGTTCTTGCTCATGCTGGCCTATTGTCACTTGAAAGACAGTTCTTGTATGAAAATAGGTGAAAGGCCCAAAAGAAAAGTTGTATGACTGCACTTTTGTTAACAGTTAAATGACAGGTACAGAGGTAGCAGCCAAATGTAAATCAATCATATATTTGTCTGAGTGTGGGAGAAGAGACTGCTGAAAATCTGTGATAAAGATGAAGTAAAAACATCACATTTTGAATCAAACACATACACACAAGATATACAGCATGAATCATCTACATAACAATGATGATTTTTCCTTTTTTGCTTCATTCTTCCTTATTTCTTTTAGATTTCACTGATCTCAAACCCTCAACTACCCTCTCCTTTTCTTGGTTTTCATAAGAAAATATGACTAGTTATATTACTGAGTATGCTCAGTGTCTTTCAGCAGGCTAGGTATTTTGTATGAACCCAACAATTGCTACATTTCTACCTTCCTCCATTGTTGTGCACTGGTGTTTTTATGAAACCTAAAAGCAACCCAGTGAGTTAGCAAGTAAAGACCACAGGCATCATTCCTATTTTTCCTGCTCCTTGAATTGCTAGGATAATTTTCAGGAATGACAGTTAGTCAGCTGTAAAGGCATAGAACACCAAGTAAAAGCCTACTCTGCAACCCAAGGCCTGCATTGGCCTTGAGCCAATTATTTCAATACCTTAAAGCCCGAGGTGGAAACTGAAGAGATGAATAAAAACCCTGTAGGATTATTCATAAGATTGGAGATGATGTTTATAAAGTCTTTCACATAATGCTGGGCATAGAGGGGCATTCAGTGAAAAATGGCTGCTAGTATTAAAAAGAGTCATTATATATTGGAAACTCAAGTTTGGTGATACTTAAAAACATAAAATATTTTAGGCTTAAGAAAAGTATAAAGACATCTTTTCATGGTTTGAGTGTTTCTAGAGCACTAGGAACTTTATGAGTGGAATTAGAGGCTGTCCTTGATTTTCTGCTTACTGAAGTACCTGCTTCTTGCTATTGATTTCACAAGCATGACACAAGCTCTTGGGAAAAAATAAGTGTAAGTAACAATGGTTTAAAAATAAAATATACGATAAAATGGCTTTGGAGATTTTTGTTTGGATGCTAGCTCACAAAACATGTCAAGGATCATATGAAATTTATAATACGTTTTTAAACTTCTCAAAGAGAGATGGGGCAATTAGCAGTATGTGGCATGCCTGTCCATCCCTAAAGTAATAAGAGCGAGATAACCCACGTGGTTATCTACCTAATACATATGGTTCTAAGGACTTCGCAAACATTTTTTATGTATTGCTGAAGTTTGATGCCTTATACATCTTGGCTTACATTTTATTTTTCTCTATTATTATTTTTTATTGTTTAAAGTATTACATGTGTTGTTTTTTTTTCAATTAACCCCCGGCCACGCCCACCCTGAGAGCAAGCCCCCACTGCCCCCGTGTCTGTGTCCATTGGACATGCTAATATGCATGCATACAAGTCCTTTGGTTGATCTCTAACCACCCCTCCCCTGCCTTCTCCCCGAGGTTGGACGGTCTGCTCAGTGCCACCTTGTCTCTGGATCCATTTTTGTTCATCAGTTTATGTTGATCATTATATCCCACATATGAGTGAGATCATGTGATATTTATCTTTCTCTGACTGGCTTATTTCACTTAGCATAATGCTCTCCAGTTC
>NW_005365409.1:315938-329679 GCF_000412655.1 Myotis brandtii | reverse complement strand
GCTATTGTAAATTGTGCTGCTATGAACATAGGAGTGCATATATCCTTTCTGATTGGCGTTTCTGGTTTCTTGGGATATAGTCCTAGAAGTGGGATTACTGGGTCAAATGGGAGTTCCATTTTTAGCTTATTGAGGAAACTCCATACTGTTCTCCACAGTGGCTGCACAAGTCTGCCTTCCCACCAGCAGTGCATGAGGGTTCCTTTTCCTCCACATCCTCGCCAGCATTTATCGTTTGTTGATTTGTTGATGACAGCCATTCTGACAGGTGTGAGATGGTACCTCATTGTTGTTTTGATTTGCATCTCTCAGATGATTAGTGACTTTGAGCATGTTTTCATCACATACATTATTTTATTTCATTTTGATGATTCCTGAATTTTGTTTATCCCAGATTTTTAACATTGAGTTCTGAGAATTGTAGGAAATAATTATGTAAGGATATAATTCAAATATTTTTACTTTTTTCTTTTACTTACTTGTCATCCTTATCAATGGGCTTTAAAATATCACAACCAGAAAATCCTAAAGTTATTTTGGCACCAACCCACTCTTACTCTTATACCTAATAAGTCATCAAATCCTTTATATTACTTTAGATATCTTAATATTATTGCTATTTGGTAGGTTTTTGTTTGTTTGTTTTCCAGTATGGTGTAGCACAAAAGTTGTCAACTAGCCCCCATCACAGATCTCTCTGCTTAGGCAACTATGTTCATATCATGCCTCTGCTATAAACTCCTTAGCAAGGCTTCTGTGGCTCGTTACAACAGGCATCTTCCCACACCTTGAGATTCAATGCCAGCCACTCCTCACACTACCACCCACTGCAAGCTTTCGTATATTCATCACATATAAACAGATTTTATATGTTTGCTCCTGCAACATCAAACCTCTAATTCCCCCAAAATATAATACCAGGTCATGTCAGCAATGAAATATATGGTAGGATCTAACTGGGGAAAGCAATAAAGTTTACAAGAATAATTTTGAGGAAGTGTTGGAAGTAAAATCTCTAAAATTAAGATTCAACCCAATCATGACAGAACTAGTATGATACAGGAACTAGAAAGCTGGGATCTTGAACAATGACTATTCACGGCTGTTGCAGGATATCTGGAACATAGCCACAGGAAAGATCAGTGAGGTTGGTGCCAATGTATGGTTTACTTGGACTGCTGATTTGCCTGATTCTGTTAGCAATAGAAGCTGCTTTCTCCAGCAAATGATTTTGTACTCTTTCTTGTTTCCTAATATCTGGGGACTTTCTCAGTTGAATTGACTATTTTAATTTTTGCAGCTTCTTCAGTCTGCCCTGTGGTCTAATGGTAGCATCTATTATGAGACTGCCTTGCCCTCCAACTCATTGCCCTCTGGTCTTCTGTGTGTCAATGACACAAGCATTTGAAAGTATAAGCTAGACCTTCTCTTTGCCTGACAATACTGTTCCACCGCCCAACTATGAAAATGTCCAACGTTAGCTAAAGCACACTTTATGCAAGAGTTCTCTCTCTGCAATCCAAATGTTTGGCTCTGCAAATCTCACACAGACTTGACCTCAATCTGAACCTTGTCCCTCCAACCATTGCATGCTTTGTAATTCCAGGGCTGAAAAACCAGGGCACATGGCTGCCCTGATCACTTCTCCAGACTCTCTGCTCTTCTCATTTTTTCTTCTAAATTCTGTGAAAATAGAGGTGCTAGAATTTTTATCTTTACTACTTGTCTTACTAAGTCTTCTACTACATCAAACCCTATCACCTAAACTCTCAAGCTCAGACAACAATATGCTCTATAGGAAAATAGAAAGACAACCCTTTTTTCTCACAGCAATGCCTGATTTCAAATCTATACATTTCAGCATTTGAATTTGAATATCACTTTATAAATATTCTTCCATTTTCTTTGTATTCCTTCTGAACCACATTAATGCTGTTAACAGAAGTACCATGGGAGGTACTTTGGTGGGATGGAGAATCTCTATAATTTTAACACATACTTTCTACCCTTATGTGAAATCAAACAAATTTTTTATATTTTAAAAAATGCTAGAAAAGAGATCAAAACATGGTAAATAAAACTGAGAGTAGGCTTTTAAATTAATGTATTTTGTTTAATTTTACAATTTTTGTTTTGAAACTGGCTAGTCAACATCTTCAGGTTATATACTCAAGGCTGTTATTTGCATAGAATAATCACTGGGAAGTACACATCTGAATTAACAATATTTTTAAAAGTCTTCCTATCTGGGAGTAAGTTGGTGGTTTTTTTGTTTGCTAATTTGTTTTTGTTTTATTATGATGAAACTAGAGGCCCGGTGCACGGATTCATGCACCAGTGGGGTCCCTTGGCCTGGCCTGCAGGGATCAGGCCAACATCCCCCGAGGGGCCCCAGATTGTGAGAGGGTGCAGGCAGGGCCAAGGGACCCCACTGGTGCATGATTGGGGCCGGGGAGGGACTGTGGGAGGGCTCCAGGGCGTGCGCGGCCTGTCTCACCCAGTCCCGATCAGCTGGACCCCAGCAGCAAGCTAACCTACCAGTCAGAGCATCTGCTCCCTGGTGGTCAGTATGCATCATAGCGACTGGTTGGATGGTTGAACAGTTGAACACTTAGTATATTAGGCTTTTATTACATAGGATGGATGCTTGATTGACACAATATTGACAGGGAAAATTGAATAAGTGCCTACTTCTAGATATACTATTTTGTAATGGCAATAGAGCAGATAGTAGAATGATTAGAAAACCAAGATATAAAGTGGATCATTGTTTAGCAGATCATAAATCAGAATTACTGGATGTAATGTTCTGTGTTTAATTCCCTTTCATCTCCTCTTCATTGAAAGTTTTTGCCTAAAACTGACCATATGGAGTAGTGTTTGGACATTTTTCTATATATAGGTTCAAAGAGCACAGATTCCTAAGTGTGAATATTAGAGGAATGCATGTCCTTCAGCTTTTTTACTTAAGTGTAGATTTAAGTGCAAGAAGATTCACTTATCCGTGGGGAGTATGACATAACAAACCAGATTTGTATTGCGCAGGATACTTTTTTCCAATATTATTTTAAAATAGTTTTAGATTTGCAGAAAACTTGTAAAAATAGTGCAGAAAGATCCACCAGTGTGCCCCAGTGTTAATGTCTTCTGACAATAGTATATTCATTACCACTAATGAATCAAAATATACTACTGATGAACCAATGTACATTTGTTTAAAGTAACAGAAGACTAAATCAAAGTTGTATTAGTTGTATTAGTAGTGGTGATAACTACTGGTCTGAGAATAATGCAAACGTTAACTATGGTTGGAACCAGGCCTCATACACTGTCAACAAAGCCCAGCCCTTTTTCCAAAAATTTGCCTCTGCATTCCCTTTGTTAGTATCATTCAGAAAGAAATTCCCCTACATGGAAGACAAATACACAGCAGCTTTAGGCTTACATCTAGATTCTCAATAATCCTGAGATAGAATATTTCCAATAAATCTTAAGGTTGATTTTCAGTGCACTGACTCCAGTCATATGACTCTTCCTGAGTTAGTCACCATGAAAAACTGAACATGTGGATTGGCCACACCAGCATCACATGCCACGCCTGGATGCAAGAGTGAGATCATGTTTCCAGACAACTTAACCCAGTTATGGGACAGATGTTTCTCACAAGTAAATTAAGTTGCAGATAAAAGGACAAAGAATATATCCTGCATAGCTGATCTCTACTGCCTATAGGTAGGTGTTTTTATCTTGAAAGAATCTCCAAGCATACTATTGCATGCCTAAATTTCAGGTAGAAAAATGTATGTTTGGGACTTTTTATTTCTATGGAAATGGTAAGAGAACAATGATGTTTTGTTTTGCTTTCTCTTTTGTATTGTTACAATTCCAAGTTGCTTGTCTCTATGTTTAAGTAAAAGAAAAACTGAACATGTGGATTGGCCACACCAGCATCACATGCCACGCCTGGATGCAAGAGTGAGATCATGTTTCCAGACAACTTAACCCAGTTATGGGACAGATGTTTCTCACAAGTAAATTAAGTTGCAGATAAAAGGATAAAGAATATATCCTGCATGCCAAGAAGGCAAAATATAGCTGATCTCTACTGCCTATAGGTAGGTGTCTTTATCTTGAAAGAATCTCCAAGCATGCTATTGTATAATCATTTCTAGCCTAAATTTCAGGTAGAAAAATGTATGGTTGGGACTTTTTATTTCTATGGAAATGGTAAGAGAACAATGATGTTTTGTTTTGCTTTCTCTTTTGTATTGTTACAATTCCAAGTTGCTTGTCTCTATGTTTAAGTAAAAATAAGAAACCCAATTCAGGCTCAATATTTAATGAATATGTTCCTCACTGCTTCATAACATAGAATACCCCTAATTCTTCTAAGAATATATTTATGTTATTCTATATACATAGTGTTTTACAAGAAGATTAAATAATAACAGGATATTTTGAGTTTTTATTCAGGTTACAAGAATTTTCCTTATTCAAAATAGCAACAAGAGTTAATATTTATTAATGGTTTAGGAGCTTTGAAAAATATTTACGAACAAGATGTTTTATAATGCATAGAACAATCAGTTAAGATTGTATAATTATTAGTTCCATGTTATAGAGGAAGCAGCTGAGTCAAAGGGACAAAGTAAAAGGTCACAAAAACTAGTAAATGGTTTTATCAGATGCCTTTTAACTTCTCCTTTATATCTTCTTAGTTTCACCTGTTCCAAAGAAATTTGGCTAATTTTGGACAAACAGCCATAGCCGCAAAAATCCCCTTGGTATGGATTCTAACCAGCTTCAAACGTCTACATCATTATTGTTCCTCTCCCGATGGGCCCAACGCACACATTTTGCTCTTTGTTCAGATTTCCTGTTGATGCTAAGGAATAAAACACCAGTGCAGCATTAGGTGCCTATATTAAAGCAACTTAAAAGTGGAAAGACATTGTAACTCAGGAGGTAAATTTTTGAGCAACAGGAGATAGTAGCAACAAGAGAATAAATTTATCTCTATTCTTCTCTCATGCATAGACCTCCCTCAGAAGCAGTCATAAGGCTTCTTGGGATTAATCCCATAAGATCAAGCAGTCAAGCACATTCAACATCATGTAGTGATTAGCTTGGGAGTGCACCCCTGCTCGGTTCTCCCCTCTTCCCTGCCTAACTTTGCTTTACCCTCACCCCTGCTCCCAGGGTTTTATTTTATTATTGAATAAATCATTAACATTGAAGTCTTTGCTTCCGGCTCTGTTTGTAAGAAACTCAGTCTGAGACAGTTTGTATCAGGAAAAAACCTAGAGAGTAGTCTTAGGATAATATATGGAAGCTGCATTACTGACCAGTCTCACAGCAATGATTCCTTTGCTGGCGTTGTGAGAGGCAGGTGGTTAGCTCTGGCATGCCATGACGTCGCAATTACTAAGGCCTTCCCTGTGGTTAGTTGGCATAATGTGCAGGTGGAAGATAAGACTTTAGGATATGTGGCGGCTATGCACTTATATGGTAGGGGGACAATAATAATTATAGGGAATGTGGGCTGGTTTTTGTTAAAGATACTGGAAGCTTTGAAACAGAACACTGTAGACTTAGGGCTGACAATTGCCAACTTGAGACACTGTGAATTCCAGAGGGCCATTATGGCTTCATTTATGCAGAATCTTAACATTTATGGGTACAAGGCACTTTACAGAAAATCAGACCCAAGATTTCATTTTAAGTGTGACAGAGCTACAAAAGGGACCAGATATGTTGCCCTGAGGGATCTCATCTATTTAGTTCAGGAATGAAGTTGGAAAAGAGCAAGCCTTTGAGGATCGGGAGGGGACATTTGCGTGGACAGAGCTGAGAATTTAAAACTCCAGATTCCAGTGAACAAAAGCAGAAGCAGTGGTTCACTCCTTGGCAGAGAGAGCAGTTTTCCTAGCTTGGAGCACATGCAAAGACCTCATGGAGGTAGATGTTTCCCAACATGTTGCTTGTGCTGAGGCGATGCCCTACCAATGTTAATCCTACCTAGTTTCATGACGAAGCAACGGCAGTCAAGGCTTTATTCAGGACAAAGTCATTTAATCACCATGTGTACAGGGTGGAACTACAGGATCCTAAAAGTGTATAGCATAGTAGTCAAATATAAAGCTTGTCGCTGGTTGACTTCCCTGGGAAACAGACTCTGAGATATAGAATTGCATGCAGAAGTTTTATAGAAGTATGCTCTGGGAAGTAGCATTATTTGGGGATGAGGGAGGTAGGATTGGGCAAACGAAAAAGCTGAACTGATGTGATGCAGTTAAAGATGGGGCCTCAATCAATCCCACAAACAGTTCTGGAGTTGAATCAAGGAAAAGGGGCTTTAGGGTTTTTTTTAATAGACCATAGACCAGTCATTTGATATGGGCTGACCCCTGGAGGGGGCTGACCTTGTTATGGCATCTCTCTGTGGTCAAGGACAATGCTCAGAAATAGACTCAGCTGTGAGGCATCAACCAACACGGCCAACAGTTGGGAAAATCAGTCCTGGGTGAAGAACTGGGTAGTACACAATAGTAAATATTATAATATGAGATAATTTATTAAATTTAAGGCACTCAGTACTAAACTGAAAGTCAGTTCTCTATCAGGAATTAGAGTAATCCTCATAATCTGTTGAGATGATTCTTTGAAGCTTGGACACAATCTCAGCCTACAGGAAATAAGGTGGAGAGGCCAGTACTTCCTTGCCAAAATATGAAGGAAGAAATACTCAAGGAATTGGTAATGTTAGACTAGATTGTGATGCACAACTTGAGAATATACCGTCAAGCTATTTTTCCAAAGTATTCCTAGAAGCCATTTCTCTCACTGAGGCGATGTAATATGGAATAAACTGGTAGGGCATGAAAGAAAAACCAAGATTTTTAAGAAACTCAATGTTTCTTGTCCTCTGTAGAACTTAGGTTTTTTTTAATAGACCATAGACCAGTCATTTGATATGGGCTGACCCCTGGAGGGGGCTGACCTTGTTATGGCATCTCTCTGTGGTCAAGGACAATGCTCAGAAATAGACTCAGCTGTGAGGCATCAACCAACACGGCCAACAGTTGGGAAAATCAGTCCTGGGTGAAGAACTGGGTAGTACACAATAGTAAATATTATAATATGAGATAATTTATTAAATTTAAGGCACTCAGTACTAAACTGAAAGTCAGTTCTCTATCAGGAATTAGAGTAATCCTCATACTCGGCTGAGATGATTCTTTGAAGCTTGGACACAATCTCAGCCTACAGGAAATAAGGTGGAGAGGCCAGTACTTCCTTGCCAAAATATGAAGGAAGAAATACTCAAGGAATTGGTAATGTTAGACTAGATTGTGATGCACAACTTGAGAATATACCGTCAAGCTATTTTTCCAAAGTATTCCTAGAAGCCATTTCTCTCACTGAGGCGATGTAATATGGAATAAACTGGTAGGGCATGAAAGAAAAACCAAGATTTTTAAGAAACTCAATGTTTCTTGTCCTCTGTAGAACTTATATGACAGTGGGAGATGATTCCCTGAAGCTGTGCTCTCTGGGATAAATGGGAACAATGGGATTCTGGAATAGAAGCATATAGGTGGCAGAACTTCATATTCAGAGGCAAGATAGATTTAATTTCTCTAATGGGTACCATGGCTAAAGTGGAAATCAGCAAGTCTTCATACACAGGTATCTGTGTTGGCAAATAAATCACAGAGTGCTAGAAGAAAGATAGGTGATAAGCAGTGTGTTGTTTGACCTATATTATAAAAAATAAATGAAATAAAGTGAAACCTTGTGAACTCCCAATAGGCACTAGCAACCGAAATGGGTAATTGGGGTTTCTCACAAAAATTCCAGATTTACGTCAGTTCACAGAACAAAAAGCAATTGATTGAAAGGGAATCCAGGTTGTCTTGAGAATTGATTCATCAATATTCCAGCAAGTAAATTATGTATATACTCCCTTGATCTTTTCCAAAAGGGACTTATAGGCAACCCTAGGATAACTGTGTAGTAGGAAACAAGAATGACATATATTTTAAGGGCTGTTAAATAAAGAGTCTGAACTGAGACTGATAGTATGAGTGAGAACTTTGGGTGCCAGGTGATAGATGGAGTTTTGACCCAAGACAGTCGCTCAGTGCAACGTATCGAACATGTCCATACAACTAACCTCTGGTTATTTCTCTGGTAATCAGGTGGATAATTAAATCTGTCATATTTAACAGCTGACTAATCCTTACATAGAATTATAATCTGTGGAGTAAGAGCCATTACAGTAAAAAAAGAGAAAGAAAAAAAGCAGCCTGGAGAATATATAAAGAAATACTATATTACGGGAGAAATGATGATGATAAACACTACCATCAAATACATAAAAAAGTGCAAGAGTACTGGTTCCTATGACATCCCCATTCAATTTACCTACGGGTAAAGAATATTTTTAATTGATCCTTAATGATAGATAACTATGGACTGATTACCTTACACTTATCCAAGGTGTAGACCCAGTTACAACTACATGCTAAATATTGTATATTTATTGGTGCAATACCACACACCTCTGGCACTTGGCACACATGAATTGACATGGCAGTGCATTCTTCTTGATTCCTGACAGTAAGGAGAACCAAAAACAGTTTGTCATCACACAGTAGAAACATAAGAGTATATTTGCTGATTGCCCCAAGACTATGTTAATACTCATGCTCACATTCATGATACACTCTTCAGGAACATTGACCCTTTCGCTATTCTGCAGAACATCAAGTGGGTCAACTAATGACGTATCTAGGTCAGTGGTCGGCAAACTCATTAGTCAACAGAGCCAAATATCAACAGTACAACGATTGAAATTTCTTTTGAGAGCCAAATTTTTTAAACTTAAACTATATAGGTAGGTACATTGTTATTAACTTAATTAGGGTACTCCTAAGGCTTAGGAAGAGCCACACTCAAGGGGCCAAAGAGCCGCATGTGGCTCGCGAGCCGCAGTTTACCGACCACTGCCCTGGGGTGACACCAGAACATCTGAGAGTGAAAGAAAATTCTATTGAAGGTGCAGAGTTAAAGTCAACTGGAACATGTCAGTACATTAAGATGAATAAAAATATTAAGCACCTCATATTTCCTAATAACACTGCTTGGTGGGCCTCTATGAATCTGAGAGTGAAAGAAAATTCTATTGAAGGTGCAGAGTCTCCCATATCAGTCTATATTTAGGGGTTAAAGTCAACTGGAACGTGTCAGCACATTAAGATGAATAAAAATATTATGCACCTCATATTTCCTAATTACACTGCTTGGTGGGCCTCTATGAATTTTTTGAGGCAGCATAGAACATACTTTAGAATATTGTTATGGTTCATTTATTAGGTGACTGAAAACACTGCCAGTTTTTAGTAAGGCCACACTGTCAAGATTATGGAACAAGTTGCACTGTCACTTAAAGTATGTGACCCGAAAATCTGATAGTGCTACAGGTATCAGTGGTATATTTAGAACACTGTATTGAATTCTGACAAGCCCCAGTAAGAAAAATATTGACATGTAATCCTAGACTGTAGAGCAAGTTCAAAAAATTAATCTTAATTGAAAAAAAAATAACTCCTAACTTATTTTTAGGTGCTAGTGTAAAGACATCCTAACAATGGGGTACCAAATGCTATATAACCACATGTATTTATCCTAACTTGGGTATTACTAGATCTGCTGAGTTGTGAATTTGGGGGTGTGAATCTGTAACACATTGTACAATGAAAATGGCATGTGGGATCTGACCTTAACAGTTCTCAAAAGTATGAGAAAACAGATGAACTAATGGCCAGAACTCCTATATCACCTCTCTCCGTGAAGATTATGCCTAGGGCCTTCGAGGAGTATTTTCTGTGAACAATTGATACACAGTCAAAATAAACTCAGACCTATTTTATAGATGAATTGGCTTAAAGGAGTTGTGGTCCTTTAAATCAAAATCTGTGACAGATTAGATATGTACCTCATCTCTTGGGGAAGAAGTGAGAGCATCTTAATTAACCCTGGCCTGTATGGTTCAGTGGATAGAGTGTTGACCTGTGGACTGAAGGGTCCCAGTTTCAATTCTGGTCAAGGGCATGTGCTCAAAGGGTCCCAGGTTCAATTCTGGTCAAGGGCATGTGCTCGGGTTGCAGGCTCAATCACAGTGGGGGGCATGCAGGAGGCAGCCAATCAATGATTCTCATCATTGATGTTTCTATCTCTCTTTCCCTCTCCCTTCCTCTCTGACATCAATAAAAATATATTTTAAAAATTGAGGGCATCTTAGAACTATGAAAGTACCATATTTTATTAAGCAGCTGAATATTATGAAGGGAGCATCAGTAGATCTGAAGACTGGTCAATCAGACACTTCTCATGTGTTATTACAGATCATCTGAACTTCACTATTTCTGGAACCTTTGACTATTTGTTCCAGTCTAATCCACTATCATGGTAACCCACTCCGTGTGGGCTCCAACTGGGTTCATCACGTACAATCCAACAGTGTCTCATTGCATGGATTTTCTGGATACCATTTGTCTTCTATTTTGGAGTTCTGTTCCCTGAAGAATGAGATGCTGTGGGTCTACTTAGGGGCACTACACATGCAATCTAGAAATGCAAATGAAATTGCAACCCAGGAGATGAAATTTGATCATGAAAAGATGGGATTCAGCGGGTAAATTCTTCTATTTACTCAATCCAGGTATAAGTGTCCTGAGAAAAGCTTACTTTGTCCTTTGGAAGATAATCTCATGAGTTTGAGGCATGCTTGACACTAAGGGATGGCCACCTTAGTAACACATGTTTATATTTGCTCTCCCCTTTTATTTCTCTTTTCCCTCACTTCTGTTTTGTTGTTGTTAGTTTGTTTTTTGTTTTGTTTTTTAAAGTAGTGGCGCTGAAACACCTGCTTCATGTCCTGCTATCTGGACAAACCAGGCTAAGATAGAGAAGATAGGAGTGGAGATCAGGCAGACGGGTCCTTAACCTGCTCTTAACAAGTACTATCCCTGAATACTTGAAATGTCAATAACCTACCCTCTGTTTGCCCTTGTGGTCTGCGATTAAATAGTCTAAATAAGTACACTGCTTTATGCTTTTCTATGTTTTATAAATTTCTCAAGAATTGTATTTTTGAGAAATTAGATATTGCAGTCTTTAAGATCAGGCTGCCATCTGCTAATTAAATGCAACTCATCAATTCTCTGTGGTTATTTTATTATGTACAGGATAGCACATTAAGAATGAAACTGAAACCACCATATGCATTCTAGTTAAGATTAATTGCAACTATAATGCCTCAGTAAGACATGCAAACTTAGTTCATTGTCAGATAGTAGAAGTGATAGCACTAAACTATCTCTTAGGACGCTTAGTAAAACATCTCTAATTTTTATTTAATAAATAAAGTTGCTAAACATTAAGAGGAGAAAGAAGAGGAACAATCCTCAGCAGTTAATATCGCCTTGAGTTAATCATATTAATTGTCAAGAGATTAAAAAGGGAGCTGTCTTAAGACATTTTTAATAAAATACATTAACAAAGAAAGTTTTTTTAAATGGGCATATCTTATAACACCAAAATATTTTTACCAGTTTTTTTTTGTGTGTGTTTGTACCAAAATAAGTACAAAAAATTATTTGTGGTGCATTAGAATAAAAATACATGCAAACAAAGATAATAAAAGACTGATGCCCAACAGTTAGTTCTAAGATTCCTAGCAATCAGAAAAAAATGGAAAGTACATTCTTATCAACTGTCAAGGAAGCTAACAGAAAAGAGAAAATGCATTCTTGTTCTTCCCCAGACCAAATATGCTTAATAAAGGGTATATGGTGTACATTTTAATGTAAAATACTTTAAACAAAAAAATTCAGGTATTTTTATGACTGTTTTTGCAAACAAATAGCTATTAAAAAAATGAAAAAACAACCAAAGGTGCCTTCAAGATCGACCCATTGCTTTACTATACTGGAAAATTTTGCATGCAGTAAAAAGTATCTAGTTATTCTTTGTGACATCTTTTCTTTAAGCTGACTTAAACTGTTATTATTTAAAATACTAGAGGCCCAGAATTTTGACTGAGTGTTGTATTATGCTGTAGTCATGTATAAGTAGAACAAGATAATCATATCTAGTATAATGTTCCCATGATTTATAGGCCAGATTTCAAAGGTCTTTGCTTATTTACTATACTGAGACATTAAAAAAAAAAGGTTGTGCTTTTCTTCCTATTAGTATTTCAGCAAAACTTACTTATCACTAATGCCTGTCTCAGTACAGATTTGAATAAGATAAACCTGTTCCCAAACGCCAGTTGCAGCACAGACCAACTCTAAGAGCTAGGACTAGTACCTTAACATCTGTAGACCTGAAGTTTTGTATTATTCAAATGAGACTGACAGTAACTGCCATTCTTGGCAGTCATAAACACCTATAAAGCAACAGGCACAAACTAAATTCTCAACAACAAATGGCAATCATTATTAAGTGTTTTTAAATGGTTTATGAATAAATAAATAGATGAGGCAAACACCATGCATTTTATTTAGGTCAAGGTTCCTTTTTTTTTTTTCCTCTATTCCTCACCATAAGTGCCCTAGTTCAAAAAAAAAAAAAAAAAGATCGTCAGGAACCGGGATACAATTCTGCACCAATGATTACTTTCTTGCTTTGTTCATTTCTCTTCATCTGCAACATTGATTTGACCTGGTGCTAACCTACAGTACTCTCTTTCTCCACACCTGCATTTTAAATCTTATATACAAACAAACAAAGAACCAAAAAAGAAAAAAAGAGGGAAGCCATGCCATGGAAATAACTAAATAAAGACCTAGTATAACAAATATACCTCAAGAGGTCTAGCAGTCTAACTTATTTGCAGGTACAGCTATCTGTTAAGCAGGGCATATGTATTCTTGCATTTCACACTTTGAATATTATTAGTTTCTGTCTGCTCTCTCTCCAGTAATTTCCACAGGAAAAATCTTTATAATCTAATTGATATAAGATGTGAGAAGAACAAGGAGAAAAGTAGGTCAAACAGATAAGGTAGTTGTTATCTTACTAGATGCCTCTGATTGCAATTTGAGTTTCATTAAAATTGCTTAAGTTATATATTTGAAAAATTTAAAAAATCTGATACATAATTATGAGATGTTTGATTTAATTGCTTTGAAATTATGCAAAACATAAGAGAGCTTGCTTTTTTTATTGATCTTATCACAAGAAATTTTTCTGCTCTTTAAAACATGACCAAAAAATACCCATTATAAAATGTGCATGCTTTAAAAAGACATCAAGGCATATTTTCAACAGTTATACAATGTCCCTCTCCATACTCCATAACTTTAGCATTGTTTCCACTGCTCTTCTGAACAATAATAAACACTTGAATACATTATTATCTTGCTTCACTGTATTTAGCTAATTTTCAAAACAGAGGTTTATTTTTTATGCACAAGAATATAAGTCATAACACTTTTTATTTATATTTTTTCTTTACCATTAAATCATCTTTCTTCTTTGGATATGATTGATAGTGGATTCTTTTATTATTTAAAATTAAATTGTGGTAGTATTAGGCCATCTTTCAGAAATGCAAAAATACTGCAAAATTATCTTTTATATGACCACTAACGTTAGACCAAAAGAAGAGTTTAAAATATACTCTTGGAATTTATTTATATTATTATTACATTCTTATATTTTCTTTTTA
>NW_005365409.1:314740-315855 GCF_000412655.1 Myotis brandtii | reverse complement strand
TTCAATTTATATAAACTTTATTAAAATGTATGACTTTTCACAAAGAGATTTTTTTTTTTTTACAGTCTCTATGTGGTCTTCACCTTTAGTCCCCAGGTATCAGGGTTCTCTCCTGTGAGTTTTTCGTTGATTATTCAGGAAGCCTTTCTGTATTTTAGTTGTAATTCCACCTTGTTCCTGGGAGCATGTCCGAGCAGCATCCACCTACCCTGCCACCATTTTTAATCTCTCTTCTATTTTCTTACTAGAGGCCCAGTGCATGAATTTGTGCACCAGTGGGGTTCCTTGGCCTGGCCTGCAAGATCAGGTTGAAACTGGCTCTCTGACATCCCCTGAGGGGTTCTGGATTGCGAGAGGATGCAGACCAGGCTGAGGAACCCCACTGGTGCACAATCAGGGCTAGGGAGGGACGTGGGAGGTTGGCCAGCCAGGGAGGGACTGCAGGAGGGCTCCAGGGCGTGTCTGGCCCATCTCACTCAGTCCCAATCAGCCGGACCCCAGCAGCAAGCTAACCTACTGATCCAAGCATCTGCCCCCTGGTGGTTAGTGCACATCATAGTGAGCGGTTGAATGGCCTTAGCATATCATTAGCATATTATGCTTTGATTGGTTGAACAGCTGACTGGTCGACTGGACACTTAGCATATTAGGCTTTTATTATATAGGGTATTAAACTAGAGGCCCGGTGCACGAAATTCATGCACTTGAGAGGGGGTCCCTCAGCCAGGCCTGCACCTTCTCGCAGTCTGGGAACCCTTGGGGGATGTCCAACTGCTGCGGAGGTGGAAGAGGCTCCCGCCACCACTGCTGCACTCACCAGCCATAAGCCCCAGCTTCTGGCTGAGTGGCACTCCCACAGGGAGAGCACACTGATCACAAGGGGTCAGCTCCTGCATTAAGCATCTGCCCCCTGGTGGTCAGTGCACGTCATTGCGACCGGTCGTTCCATTGTTCGGTTGATTTGCATATTAGCCTTCTATTATATAGGACTGGAGGCCCGGTGCACAAAAATTTGTGCCCTCGGGGGGCAGGAGGAGTCCCTCAGCCCGGCCTGTGCCCTCTCGCAGTCTGGGACCCCTCAGGGGATGACCACCTGCTGGCTTAGGCCTGCTCCC
>NW_005365409.1:255975-314081 GCF_000412655.1 Myotis brandtii | reverse complement strand
TGAGGGGTGGAGGGCCGTTTTCAGGCTGGCGGGTGACTGAAACTCCCAACCTCTCCTTTTTTTCTTTTTTTTATTCTGGGATTTATTTACCTTCTATGGCTGTCACTGGAGCTGAGAGCCGGCTTTAGCTCTGAGGCTCGGCTCCAGCTCTGAGACCTCGGCTGCTGAAAGCAGGTATCTGGGCTTTGTTTAGCTTCTATAATTGAAACACTGTTGCAACTCCAGCTCTGAGGCCCAGCTGGCTGAAAGCAAGTTTCTGGGGATTGTTTAGCTTCTATAATTGCAACATAGTTGCTTAGAGTGCAGCTCAGAGCTGGGCGGCGGCAGGCGGGGAACCTTGGCTTCCTCCATCACTGGAGCAAGCAAGCCTCCTGTTCACTTCAGCTGCCTGGCTGCCGGCCGCCATCTTGGTTGGCAGTTAATTTGCATATTGCCCTGATTAGCCAATGGAAAGTGTGTCAGAGGTACGGTTAATTACCATGTTTGTCTATTATTAGATAGGATTTTACTTGGTATACTGTTAAGCAAAAATTCTAGCAACTATGTTTAGCTTTCATAGACAGAAGCTAGAATTTATGAGCACATTACTATTGTTTTAGAGCATGAGTTTGGTTTTTAGAACTTTACAGGCATCGGATCTTGAGGATTGTAGAAGATAATTAAGTAAGGATATAGCATAAATCCTTTTACCTGAAACTAATGCATACTCTCAACAGTTCAATTGAAGATTCACTTAATTTACAGTGTTAGAAAGCATAATATTAAATAAGGGAGTATGTCTCCAAATTTTAAAAGTTATTATCATTTTCCATGTTATTTGACATCTATTTATTGAGCCTTGACTAAGAGTATGGCATACGTGCGATCTCAAATTAATCATTTGGAGATTGAAATCTCATTACTGGTGTCAGTTTTAAGTTAAGAAACTATAATATCTGAGTGACTTGGATTTGGTTGAATAGTCACTAATTGAAAATGCTTGCCAGAGAATGAGAAACTTTATGAAAAAAAATGAAGTATGTGTTTTACATTCTTAGAGCTTTGTTTTCAACATCTAGCTATAACATCAGTCCTTAATATCCATTCCCTCTATCTTAATAGTGTGAATTCATCTCATAAGTACTTCTATACCTACATGTTTTAATGTACAAGGATTCATATGGAATTGTCTTACATAAATTACGTACAAGGAGATGACAATGATTATTTAAATGCTCATGTTTCTGTAAGAATATACAGTCTAAAATAAAAGTCTAGTTTGGTTTTTAAATGTAAATTTTGAACATAAAGAAAGTAGAGGCATATGTAGGCATGAGTTTTTTAGAACTTTTCAAAATTGTAATTGCTTGGTTTGATGTAATAAAAAGGTGAGGTGCAAAATTTTTAAACACTATTCAAACCATTTAAGAGGACATTCAGTGTTAGCCATTCTGTTTTCTTAATATTTTCTTCCATTCTCCTCTAAACATCTCTAGGTATTTATTTTTCAAGTCATCTGTACATACCACCCACATATAGTTCTGGCAGTCCTTTATGATCATTTAGAAATTTCAAATCATTCCAATAAGAAATATTTAGAGTTGGTGATGCTGAATTTCTAATGTGGTCATTTTTATGTGTACTAGCTAGATCACAGGAATTCTTGGAACTCTACCACTATCATCAAGGTGTCTAATATTTCAGGCTAAGTTGCATCTCAACACTTCTTCACTCTTCCTTAACCTCATTGATTCTCAGTCTCCTCATTTGTAACAATGAGGATTTTGATACCCATCTTTTACATTGTCAGCAGACACCCCTTTACGTATGTGTTAGTCTGGGTTATGTGACAGTAACTTTTAACTCATCCCAGTAGTTTATGATAATAAGATATACTTTCCCTTCATGCTGTATGTCTATTCCCAATTGGCTGAGGGCTCCATTCTTGTAAGCATATAGAATGCCTGTAGAGCTTTCACCATTGCAGAGCAGCTAGAAGCTTTATTGCATGCTGAGAATACATGCAGAGAAACAAATCTGTGGTGTTTCCATCAACTCAAATGTTGCTGGTAGCTGTGTCAAAGGGAAAGAGAATCCAATAAATCACACATTAGCTCCTGAAGACTTTCCCTCACGTTATTTTGCTAACAGCAGGCCATATAGTATGCCTAACTACTGGGGGTGGGGGAAATGTATCCCTGACATGTAAAGAAGTGGAAGTTTAAAAATATTTGGTGAAACGCTAATGACCACATGTAAAAAATGTATAGTTTAATGACAACCTGTAAGCACTAATTATCTCAGCTGTTGTAAGAGGCTTTTATTTATACATTTAACTATATTTCCTTAAAAATATGCTCATCTTAAGCACTGAGTTAAGTATTTGGATGTATAAAACAAAATTTCGGAACTTGAGGACACTATTGTCCAGTGTGTCAGGGGAGGAGTATCATCCTATTTTACCTCACTTTCCAAATAATTTCACCACATTTTTGTAAAAATTCCCCATGGTATATTCACAACTTCCTCAGCAAAGGCAGTACCTGAGACTCTTGTCTCCAACACTGGTCCACTTTGCTCATTCTCAGAAATGTTACTATCCAAATTGAAGTCCAATCCGAGGCACCAATCTCTGTTGCTTGCCCTCTTTTGTTTCACTTACCTTTAGTTCTTTACCTCAGCTATTCACTCAGGGTCATCTTGGGGCCTTGTCAACAAACAGCCTCACCATCAACTGTGGCAGTGCCATTCTCGTCCCTACCAAAGTCTCATTGCACTGTGTATCACTCGTCCAATCATCACTATGACCACTTTAGCCTCTGTATTTTTCTTTCCCACTCTCTCTACTCTTTCTGGCTCCACTTCACTCAATTTCAAGCTTATGCTGCTTCCTCAATCATTTTAGTATTTTCCTTTTTTATTGAAATTATATTGTGACCAAATGTTATACTGAAACTGCCATCCAATATTCAATCCTGAATCCACCTCATTTATCAGTTCTCCACTTGAGTTCCTGGACCAAAAAGTACTGTTAGAGAAAAATCACAAAATGCACAAATATGACCTACATCAAATGTGTGCTACTGGTCAGCCTGGCTGAGAGCCTAGTGAGCATCTAATCTATAGTATTTTACAAAGGAAATCAATGCATTGCCATGAATTCACTCTTTTTTCCCTTTTCTATATAATTTGATGCCATTCTCTCCTCCCTTATTTTTATATTATTCTATAAATCTTTCCTAAGGTATTAAAGCTACTAAATATTCTACCTCTGAATGTGATACCCATTGCTATGTCACTTACTCTATTCCTTTTATCTTTAAATACATCAATTCTTAGTCATAGAATTTTTAAATCTAAATATAACATAAAAATTACATTTGAAAATCTGGTTCAAATTTGCATTTTGCATGTATCTATCAATACAGCCTCCCCCAACTTCTCACTAAAATACTCATGAAGGCTCATGAGACTCTTGTCTCCAACACTGGTCCACTTTGCTCATTCTCAGAAATGTTACTATCCAAATTGTTACTATCCATAGTGACAAACACTATGCCTGGCACATAATCTAGTACCAACAGCTGAAATACAGATGGAAGTGAAGTGGAGAAAATTGACAATAGGAAAAACAATATCAAGAACAAGAAATCACAACCACAAAAACAACTCTACCAGATTTGAGTGTACAGTGCATTCTGACCTCATCTCATACACAGAAACCACCTAAAAAATAAATTATAATTTATGACCAACATTGTACTTTTTATTAATCTGTACACTTATGACAACCAGGGATTTTGTCATTGTTTTTAAGTATTAAATGAAGAAATGAAAATGCCTGTCTCATAGTAGGCAGGCATTATTTATTGAGATCTTGAGGTATAATGATAATATATAAAATAACCTTAATAATATTCTGCAATGAACATGAAGTGTAACTATATTCTCTAAGAGCATATTTTAAATGGCCATAAAGCTGAAAATCAAATAAAATTAACTTTCCTTTCCTAGGGTCACAACTGAGTTAATGTACATATCCCTTAAAGACTAAGAAGATATCTTTGGAAGTAATTCTTTTTGTTGCATTATTATTTCTTTCCAGTTCTGAAGGTCCAAAGTTATCCGCTCCTAAACATGAAAGTAAATTATGTGGAATTAAGTGGAATGTATTTTCAGAGATAAAGTTTTATCCATAGTGAGTATTTTCCATCATTATTTTTCCAAATGAGTGACTTGTTTTGCCTTATTTTCTGTTATATCACAAAAGTGATAAGCCATTCTTTTCTGGGGGTGGGGGGAATTTTTTCTCTTAAAAATAATTATCACTAGTTATGAATAAATGGGGCCCAGAACAGCTGTTTTTTTGAAGTTGCAAGAACTTAGTGCACAAAACAGTACTTCAACTTTGTTTACACAGCAGATATTGTAAGTCCTTGGAGTTTATTGTAAATGATGAAACATTTTCTTTCTTCCTGCTGGTGACAGTTCTGTGTCTTTTCCAAGTAGAGCCAACATGCCAGTGTGACATATTTTCATCTTCAAGTCACAACACTTACCAGAAACAAGAAACAAGCCTCTCAAATTACATTTACACCAAAGTAGCAAGATAAGTATAACCTAACTATCAAAGAAACAGTTCACTAAAGTGCTCCCACCATTGCCAAACACAGCCTAGGTATAATTTGTCTTGACTTGAATTAGACAGCCAAAGCAGTGCTGAAAACGGTACTAGTTAGTTACTCATAGCTTTAAACACTACTGACTCTAAGAGGCAAGGACTCTGCACTTAATGCTAAGCTCTGCCACAAGCTTACTACTATAAGTAAGTTTAAAAACATTCCATTCCAGAGAGGAGGCATGTTTTAAATACTTATTTGATTGCTGATGATCTGGTTTAATTATGGAAATTCAGTACTTTTTCATGACTACAAAACTGGTAGCACCTCTTATAAAATTGCATTAGGTTATAGACCACATACGTTTGCTGATATTAGACCTTTTTTTTTTTTTAACCTCCATAAAGGATGATTTATGTAGCTCACCCTAAAAACCCATTTAATAACACATTATGGAGCAAATTTCGGGATTCTCAAAAAGTTTTTCATGTAGAAATCTTCAGTGACTTGTTCAAGATCACATGCTAGTAAGTGATAGAATGATTAGATTGATTACTTGCCGTCTTCTGTGGAGTCATAGTAGAAATCTCTTAGTTTTTCATGTGTCCCATGATCCTTCCTGCTTCTGGATTTCAGCACTGGGACTGCTTCCGTCCTCCTCCATTTACTTAGTCATACTCATTCTTCAGTTTTTGGAATAGATAAGGGTTCCCGACACCACCACAAACTATGTCAAATCTTCCTGGTTGATCTTCCTTCATCGCCTCCTTCACATAACTTTCACACTTGTAGTTATGTAATAAATTGTAATAATTGGTTTGTTGCCTCTCGTTCACGCTAGATATGTCAGAGCTCCACTCTAGGAGGTATAGCCACTGTGTCCCATAGTTTTTGACACAGAAAATTACATGATGTTCAGGTGTTCCCTAAACTTGTTTGACACAAAATCATTCTAAGCATCCTAAAGAAATAAAGTTTCAATCCCAAACCAGTAAACTAGAACACTACTAAATCATTTGCAGTATATTAATCTATTAAATAATTCACTACATTTTAGTAGTTAAAAATATGAAATTTTGTTAACTAGAAATCAACAAGGAACTCTATGGTATTAATGCACACATTTAGACATTTAAATAAGTATTATAAATGTGATATGTTTAACACACTAAATGTTAAAAAAACTAATAATTATTTATAACTGCTACTTGATTTTTATTTTATAATATAAATTACTCAACCAGCGGCAACCTATACATCTTGGGCTTTACCCAGAAAATACATGTAAATATGCCTTAAGGTTTTAAAGGGAAATGTAAACATGTTCATTTAACAAAATCACATAATATGAATATGCATTATATTGTGCTGCTTTCTTTAATGTTATAGCAGCGGTATCTTTACTAACTTTTAAATAAACTTTTATTCCAGTGGATAGCTTAATTAGTAACATACAGTAAACCATCCAGTAGAGAAGCTAATTGCTTGATTGTCAATTGAAATAATAGCAATTTCCCCAACCGTGAGAGCGCCACCACTGTAATTAGATTATATCATACTTTACCCTGCAGAGGATATTAAAAGCACAAGATGAGCCAATGCTATCGACTATATTTTCCTTTTTATACCATGATGCTAAATTGCTACTTTGATGTTAGAGCTAAGACATCAAGAACAGAATACTGAGGACACTTCTGATGTTCAATTACATTTGCTTTGTGGATATTAATGTAAATATATTTCTCGAAATAAAATGGTTTGCTAACTAATCATTTATAGTAAAACAAAGTGATGGAAATTTTTAGAAATTTTATGCATAACAAATATTTAGAAAACACAGTTAATGCAGGGTTTTCACAAATTGATTGGGTATTTTTAAATATATATATTACCCTTCTCAATGTTCTGCATATATGAACTTCAAATAAAATATGCAAAAAAATAAAATTACAAAAAATTGTATATACTGATTAAGGCAAATCTATATTCTCATTACACTCCCAAAATTGGTTATTTTAAAAAATTTAACAATATTATAAAAATTAATAACATATTACATCCTTATCTGTATTAATATAATTAGAAAAAAATTAAAGAGCCCTTGTCTTGCAAATGATTCATGTAAATTGTAAGTAGTGATTAAAGGAACACACATGTGTAAAGCATCTTCCCTTGGATGATGGCTTTCCTGATTCAAAAATAGGTCACCTGTCAAGAAGATGGATGGTTTCTCAGTCATCATTATACCATGTTCACCACAAGAATCAGATGCTTGATGCAATGGAACTATTACCTAATGGCATTTTGACTTGTAATCTATTTTTAAAAAGAAATATGAGTGCTTAAAGGAGAGCTATCCTTTTTCCTCCCATATTACTAGGGAAGAATAAATGTTTCTTTGTTTATACAGTTTAGTTTGATCATTAAGAAGAAAGAAGAGACTAACAAAACCATCAGAACTTTCTGAATAACATATAGAAAAATTGCTACTCATAAAATTATGATAAACTCCTTTACATGGAAAGCACACAGAGGTGCACATGCACACGTGCACATGCACACACACACACACACGTGCACACACACACATATACACGCTCATACAAGGTGTGACTATAAACTAGCAAGCTCAATTTCCTCACTCAGTAGTTTTCTATGCTGTAAAGTTACATAGGTAGTGTGTACATATAGAGAGAGACAGAAAGAGAAATACGCACAAATACATATAGTGTGTGTGTATTTAAAAAGATTTTAACCCAGATGTCTAGGTAAAACTTTTGACTAACAGATTTGACTGATTTTATCTTATTTAATTACTTTAACCACTATTAGCCTTTTTAATATTTCCTTCTCTGTAAAATGGTTACTTTTTAATTTTTTATAATTAACATTAAAAAATTACATTTAATTTACATTTTTTTGTTAACAAACTTGTTTTCTTTGGTATGGAATTAATATATTTTACTATTGCTATGGAATTAATATAATGTACTATTGCTCAGCTTGGTACAATGAACAGTGAATACGTTTGTACATAAATGACCATTCTTTATAGATTTTTTTCAGTAGATCCTTGAAGAGGAATGATTGAGCTAGATACAAGTGATCCAGTTATTATGGTTGTCTATGTAGATTTCCATATCACCCTTAGGAGAAGTGACTAATATAGCTGTTTTTGCAACCTGAGCAGCATTTGATATTAGCATTTAAAAACCTGGCAATGTAAAATGAAAAATGATATCAAATTGTCATTTAATATAATTTGGTAATAATGAATTTGACAGTTGTTTGCAATATATTTGGATTTTCTGTTTCGTAATTATCTAACTTGTGTCCATCGAAACTTTTAAATTTTATTTATAAATATAAGTCTCAGTGAAGAAGTTGAAAATTGCTTTATTTGCTTTTCCTGTGTTTTTTTCCCTTTTCATTTTCTCTTTGAGTTCTCCAACTACTTAGATCTCTCTTTACCTTTCAATATGTGGACCAGTATAGGTAACAGATACTAGAACTAGACATCAAAAGCAAGGCTTTAGTCTTAGAAGTTGGGCTGTTTTGTTTGCCATCCCTGACCCACTTTCCATCATTTTAACTCTTCTTTATGCCTGGAGGCTTTAATATGTGGACTCCACTAATGGTCCCCTATGTCCTCCATCTTGGAGTGAGCAAATGGAGATCAGGGCATTGATTTTCCAATTTTCTCCCTACAGAGTTGTAACTTAGTCCCTCCACCAAAAGTAACAGCTCTGGGTAGGTGGTCCTCTCCACACACTCCCTGTGTCTCCAGGTTCAGACACTAACCTTCTCCCTTTGACCTTGAGTGGGAAGACAGGTTCCTCTCATTCTTGCAAAAGCCAGAATTATGACTCCATTGTGTGTATTCTGTCTTAATGGGCTTTCATTGTGGTTTCAGTAACACTTCTAACACAAAGAATACATCAGTTTTTCTATGACTGAAAGATAAGGATGCTGAAATTCATTTTGCCCTCACATTTAGCTTAAATATGTTAGCTGCTATACACGTTTAGATAATTATTTTTAATCAAAATTTCGAAGACATTACTTCATTTTCTTCTCACAGCTATTGAATATGATGAGAACTCTGCTATTAAAATAATTGCTGTCCCACTGAGTCTTTTCTCTTAAACTTTCTTCATGTTTAAGATTTTTTCCTTTATATTGGGTGGTCAGCAGTTTCATTAATATGTGAAAGGTATGCCTTTAGTTTTGTAAGTCCTGCTTGGCTCTTTAGGTGTTGTTTGTATCTGGATTAATTATTGGGCATGATGTATATTTACAGATTGCATAGTTTCATGGTCTAGATTACTTGCAAGATACTTGAAGAAAAGTATAATTTTACAAGGGAAAGAGAAGACAATGACCCACTAACCCAACAATTAATACTAGTATTACTAATTGCAGACGACCAGACATCACCTGCCTTTCTGTCCCCAATGCTGTTTCTACTGCTTACAGAATCCTAACTTAATAATTATACTCTTGATAAAATAAGAGAGATGCTTTTCTGAAAACTCAACTCCTAAAACAGTACAACCATATGCAACAATGCAGAAAAATTTAAAATTGAAAGAAAGTAATTTAGTAGCTAACTAGTGCCCTCCAAAAAATGCTACACCTACATGTGAGCTCCTAGCACTTTGTGCAATCATCCCACTACTCTCCTTCATTTTTTCTGCGAACTTAGAACGCAACAAGAAAAGGTGATTTGGGGAAACCTTCCACCCTCTCTCCCCCAACAAGACCTAAAATGTACAGAATATCTAAAAACCGTGTGCTTGTTAATGAAGTATCAAGAAATGTTAACGAAGTATCAAGAAATATTTCTTAGCTACCAGACGCCCTTCAACCACATTGCTGCTCCCCTCAGAGCATTGGCATAGCTTTTTAACATTTTTCTTTCTTATTCATCAAGAACACATTCACTCCTGGGTGGTTAATTTCTGGAAACTTCTAAAGTCTTAAAGGCTTTTCCTGACTCCTCACACTTAGTTGCAACTGTGGTTGCACATCCATTTAGCAGTTTGCACTTTTTTTCATAAAACATATTAATACTAGTATTACTAATTGCAGACGACCAGACATCACCTGCCTTTCTGTCCCCAATGCTGTTTCTACTGCTTACAGAATCCTAACTTAATAATTATACTCTTGATAAAATAAGAGAGATGCTTTTCTGAAAACTCAACTCCTAAAACAGTACAACCATATGCAACAATGCAGAGAAATTTAAAATTGAAAGAAAGTAATTTAGTAGCTAACTAGTGCCCTCCAAAAAATGCTACACCTACATGTGAGCTCCTAGCACTTTGTACAATCATCCCACTACTCTCCTTCATTTTTTCTGCTAACTTAGAACGCAACAAAAAAAGGTGATTTGGGGAACCTTCCACCCTCTCTCCCCCAAAAAGACCTAAAATGTACAGAATATCTAAAAACCTTGTGCTTGTTAATGAAGTATCAAGAAATGTTAATGAAGTATCAAGAAATATTTCTTAGCTACCAGACACCCTTCAACCACATTGCTGCTCCCCTCAGAGCATGGGCATAGCTTTTTAACATTTTTCTTCCTTATTCATCAAGAACACATTCAATCCTGAGTGGTTAATTTCTGGAAACTTCTAAAGTCTTAAAGGCTTTTCCTGACTCCTCGAACTTAGTTGCAACTGTGGTTGCACATCCATTTAGCAGTTTGCACTTTTTTTTCATAAAACATATTAATTGGTAAGTAATTTCTGAATAATGTTTAAACTCATTTTTATTCACCACTATATCCTAGTGCCTACCAAGCAAAATGCCTTGTACATAGTAGGAACTAAACATATATTTGATGATTGAATGGATAAGTGAACACCTATTATTGCATTTCTCAATGATTAGAATGCCTGACACACTATACCTAGCTAATACATGTTTTGTAGAAGTTACTTCAAGTACAACTTTAAAAACAAGAGTGATATTTCAACTCATTGATCAAATTTAACAAGTTTAACAATTACCAGTTCTTGGATTGTACTCATATTATCCAATAAATAAAAATGTTTAATAACCTGATGCCAAAATTGAGCACTTTATTAAATGTCTGTATTATAGGGTATTGTAAAAAATGTTATTTTAAAAATTTTCTCCAAATTTTCTATATATTTTCCAAATATGTAATGAAGAAGACGGGAAATCTCATTCTGTGTCACCACCCAATATGCAATATATTCTCATTTTTATAATACACTCTGAAAATAAAGATGATATAAATTATGGTTTAGGAATAGTTTTTAGTTCCCATAAATTTTCTCATCTGATGTTTATTTAAATATGATTTAATGCTATATGTCCATGCACTTCAGTGAAAACTTGGGATTTGAAGCTGTAAAACATTTATTATTTTCATATACTGGATATTGTACTCCAACTGGGAATGACAGTTGCATGATATTTATAAGATGAATGCCATAAAGGATTGTTCTAGTAATGGATGTGTAGAATGCTCTTCTTAATTTATGAATTCCCTAAGGGCACAATTATGATCATTGAAATTGTCAAGAGACCCCTATCTATAATGGAGAAGTATGAATTCCACTGATGCTCAACCAAGAAATATTCTCCTGGGAAACTTAATCAGGGGCAGCGTGCTGCACATGCTTTGGTCCCAACTTTGTATCTTACTCACTACATGTCCTTGGCAATGTTTATTCCAAAATTTTTACAAAAATTATCTCATGTGAGAAGTGAAAATTTTCTACTCATCTTAAGATTGTAGGGAGACTTTTCAATCATTCCTCTTATTAATTTTTTAATACACATTAACTTTCAATAGCAATTAATGCATTTATTGTAACCAATGAAATAATACAATGAACAGCTTATAATTTTCTTTCCACCACTATCTCTGATGCCATCCAACTGTGGTAAGTTATTTTCATGTGCCCGTGCATATTCCTACACCTTTTTCTCCTTGCTCATGCAAACATTGATAATGTATATACAGGTGACTTACAGCCCAGTTTTCCCAGGAAAATCAGTTTGAGCTTGTAATCCTATATAATAAAACCCTAATATGCAAATTGACCTAACAGCGGAATGACTGGTCGCTATGACAAACACTGACCACCAGGGGACAGACGCTCAATGCAGGTTAGTGAACTCCCCCTGTGGGAGCGCTGCTCAGTCAGAAGCCAGGCCTGCTGCTCCTTAGTGCTGCCTCAGAGGCAGGAGAGGCTCCTGCCACCACCGCTGCACTCGCCAGCTATAAGCCCAGCTTCTGAGCACAGCAGCGGTAGCAGGAGCCTCTCCCCCTCCACTGCAGGCGGTCGGTAAGGAGCAAGGGGCGGGTGGTAAGACTGTGAGAGCCCTGGACTGCGATGTCTAAGCTGGCAGGTGGACATCCTCCAAAGGGTCCAGATTGCGAGAGGGTGCAGGCCGGGGTGAGGGACCCCCCGAGTGCACAAATTTCGTACACCAGGCCTCTAGTTATTAATAATGCCCCTTTTGTTGCAAAAGTATCCAGATTTGGATAATAGATTACATAGTCACTCTTTTTCAAGGAGTTTGCTTATTTATTTTTAATTTACCTAACTCTACTAGCATATTGCTTGGCATTTGCTAACTTATAAACAATGTCAGGTATTGTTATAATTCTTATTTCTTAGGCACCTATAAAGTATTTAATAATGCAGTTATAAGGCTAACAGTTGCATGCATTAAATGCTTGTTATTAAAACATTTTGTACCTTTTAATGGGTAAATTATATTGTTTATTCAAATAGGAACAATTAAATTCTACGATCTTCCATTTATAATACTATTCCAGGCTTTTGTTTTATAATCTTAAATTGGAAGTAGAGATAAACCCATGTAATATTGGAGGTTCCAGCTTTCAGAAAGTTAAATGACTTAATTAAGGTTTTGCAGTTATTTTGTGTCAGTGTCTGCCCCAGCTCTCTCATTGAAAATGCAGTTACACAATGTGAACAATATAAGTAGAGACCCCTCATTTAGGCTATTTTAAAACAGAATGTGATTAGTTTAATTGGTCTCATCTGGTGGTATAAATTACTGATACTTTTTCCCCCTTTTTATTGAATTTATTGAGGTGACATCCAGTATAATAAAAGCGTAATATGCAAAATGACCAAACAGCAAAATGACCAGTCAGCGGGAGGTGGGGTTGGCACCAACCAAGGTGCATGCCAGCTGGCAGAGGGAGGGGACGGTGATGGGGTAGGGGAGGTGGCAGCAACAGCAGCGGCAGAGTGGCGATGGGGGAGGGGGTGGGGCCACAGCAGCCAGCACTGTCCCCTGATCAGCCGCCTGGTCGCCTCCTGAAGAGGGAGGCCAGAGGCCACAGCCGCAGGGTGATGGGGGCTGCGCAGTCCCCTGATTGGCCTGCCCAGTTGCCTCCCACAGAGGGATGCCAGCAGCAGCGGTGGCTGCAGCAGCGGGGTCATGGGGGTTGCGCCATCCCCTGATTGCCCACCAGGTTGCCTAAGCTGTCAGTAGGACAACCCCTGAGAGCTCCCAGACTGTGAGAGGGCACAGGCCAGGCTGAGGGACCCCCTGAGTGCATGAATTTTCATGCGCTGGGCCTCTAGTTGGTTAATAAAATCATATAGGTTTCAGATGCATAATTCTATAATACATCATCTGTATATAGTACTGTGTGTTCACCACTCCAAGGCAAGTCTCTTTCCATCACCATTTATCCCCTCCTATGCCCTCTTTTACCTCCCCCACCCCCTTGCCCTCTGATAATTGTATTTTTTTTATCTCTCAGAGGAGATAGGTGTTTTCAACTGAGCAGGCAAATCTAGGAACATGAAGGAGAAAGGTCCACCTGCCCAGCCAGGCAGACAGCAGAGTCAGCCTCTTCATTTGCAAGCTTTTCAACTTGATTCAAATATCCAGCAAGCCAGCTTTCAGAATGTGCTCTCCACCTCCCCAGTTATCACTGAATTATTTTCAGAAAAGTCAGAGACAGGTCCTTTATGAAACAAGTTGATTGTTGTTTACTAACATACTCATTTATCCTCCTGCTTGTTTCTGAAGTTTTCTTAGTCAATTTAGACTCCAACTACCATGTTTTTTATGTAATAAAGGTAAATCTTTTAAAAGGTAAAAAGATATTCCAAGGGCACATGTGCTTCATTATAATGGCTAAGAGAAAAATTTTTGTAAAAATCAAAAGAAGAAATATAATCAGGGGCTTATAGGTGAAGAGCTAATTTTGTTTTGAAATAGGGTATATTTCTTCAGCAATTCTGCAGGTTCACTCTCACTGTAGTTAAGCAGATGAGCCATGCTATTGAATATATATTTCAAGTTCATATAAGAGGAATGTGAAATATGCAATCTTTGATGATATAAAATGAAAGAAAACAGGAAGAGTGAGTATCAATATTTCAAAGATAAAAGAGATAGTGAGGGAAATAAATATCTTCTTGAGGAATTTTCAACAGGTTCGAAAGTGCAGGTGAGAGACGCCTCTCCAAAGTAGATGCTCTCTGGAGCCACATTGTACTTTCCAAAGGAGAGTCTTTTCATCTTTTTTTTTTCCAGACAAAATGAGCTAAACTCTTTTTATGAAAACCCTTGATGTTTTTGGACTGCTTATTCTTGCAAATTAGATGCACTGTTCAATAAATCTTAAAAAGGCTCCACAATATTAAATACACATATTTATTAAATAAATATGTATATATTCATCAATATGACTTGGATTCAGACACTTATTTGTGTTTGTGGCATTGTGTATATTCTAAAGGTTTTAATGAATATGATAGTATTAGTCAAAATGAGTGCAAGCAGAGGTTTTAAACCACTTTTTTTTTGTTCCTGAAGCTTATGATTTGCCATTGCTCATGCCTGTAACTTCTTTTTTTTTCTTTATTGAATAAGATATTACAAATGTGTTCTTATCCCCCCAATGTTGTCCACATTCATCACTTTTTTATATTTACCTCCTTGGTTAAAGTTTTCCAAATACATCTAAGGATAATTTTGAGGTGTTTTTTTGTTTGCTTGTTTATTTGTTTGTTTTGAGTTATTTTTTGAGTGGTAACCACATAAACTATAACAATATTTGCTAATAGATTTTAATACTTAATATAGGCCAGGCATGTGTTACACATATAATATATATTATCTCATTTAATCCTCTAATCACCCTATAGAAGGTGATTACTTCTTTACAATTAAATAAATTGAATGGATTAAAATGGGCTACTTTAATTTTATAGTCAAGGAAATTGAAATTGGGTACAAGGTAATAAAGATTAGCTGCTGGAGCTTGATCCAGATAATCTGACTGGATCCCATTTTTCATTATGTGATGTAATATATTTGCTATAACCCTCTGCGTTTTACAGAAAAACGAACATGCACGCATGTTAAGCAGTCATCCAGCTCCACTGTTACCATCCCATTTTCTTTCCAATACTACAAAGAGTCTAAAGGAATTTTTTTGTTTTCACTTTTAGCTGCATAGTGAAAAGGATCTGGATGTTTACCAACATCAGTAAAGGCTCACAATGTTTTAATGATTGCTTATTAGAGTACTTTTCTTTTCAACATTTTGAATGTATATTTATTTTTATAAATACACACAACTACATGTGTACATATGTAAATATTTTTTTAACATTTGCACATGTGTAAAAATCAATGTCTGTCAGGTTCTCTCTGCTCTGATTTTTTGGCACCAGAAGAGGGAAGTGGTTGAAATTGGTTGAAATGGAATTGGTGCAATCCCAATAGCTGTTGTCTCTTCCTCTCTTCAACCATTGGCTTCAGCAGGCTGTGTAATTTCAGTCACTTCAATCATATTGGAATGTATAGTTGAGATCTGATTTTGCTTGGTCCATATGTTACCAACTTAACTTACTAGAAGAAGCAGTTTTTCATCTTTTTTGTATACAAAATGAGCTAAATTATTTTTAGGCAAATCTTGATGTTTTGTGACTGGTTATTCTTGATAATTAGCTGCATTGTTCAATAACTCTTAAAAAGAGTTACTGGATCTTTCCTAAATGTATATTCCATATTTTTGGACAAGGGTTCTAATTATTTATGACTGTAGCAAACTTAAATAGCATTTCACCAGTCATTATTAATACCATAATGTGTTTATAAATACAGTATTACAGAAAAAAAAGACAAGCACACATTTCTGCTATACATTCTGATATAATAAGGGAAAAGAGCAAACAGTATCAAATTAGGTCAGTCAAATTTATGGTGTCAAATATATGCAATGTAGTATTGTATATATGAGTAAAAATAAATATTGCAGACTAGAGTTCTGTTTCTATGTTGGTAAACGAACAAACAAGTGTTAGAATGCTATTTCAAAGAATAGAGTAGTAGGAACACTCACATTTGGAGGATAAACACTCCTCAGTTTAAATTCTTTTTTTTTTACTATCTTTTTATTGATTTTTAGAGAGAGAGGAAGAAAGAGGGATAGAGAGATAGGAACATTGATGTGAGGGAGAAACATCAATAGGCTGCCTCCTGCATGTCCATTGAGCCACATCCCGGGCATATACCCTGACTGGGAATCAGATCTGTGACCTCTTGTTTCCTGAGTTGATGCTCAGTTGCTGAGCCACACCTGCTGGGTCCCTCAGTTTAAATTCTAAGTCCCGCTCTTACTTGGGCAAGTTAGTTGATCCAACTGAGCTTTAGTTCCCTTGTGGACTAAATGGAGATAATAATACCAGCAATTACTTTTCTGATATATTGTGTGTCCTGTAACAAGGCTTTATACATGATAACTAAGTTTTACTGAAGTAAATACATAGGTTTGTTTGACTTTGAAGTAAGTGCAACTCTCATATGTTGCCTATAAATTTGTTTCTTCTGAGTTTACATGTTCCTCTATATAAGAAAGTGCAGATTCCCGAATATCTAATACATACTATTGAATGTTTTTATTTACCACCTTGTCCAAGATAAAAGCCTTCCTACCTCACATTGTCTTTGTGATATTTTACTTTCATAATTATAACATTTTATCTTTTTCAATGTCTGGCAGATTCTTTTGCTACACCTTATTACAATCTCCAGCACTATCTTTATCTCCATAAATGAATAGCTGGAGTAGAAAATATTTGATTCTCAGAATTACTCTAATTTGCGCTCAATCAGAAGGAGCATTTTCACAGAAGCAAGGTGACTGTCCATACTGTAGAGGTAGTAAGCCATTTTTTAATAGCTTAAAATGTCAAGGCCTTCCATTATAGCTAAGAATATTAATATAAAAGAAGGTCATATGCCAACATTCACATTATGAGAATAAGTGATTTGTATTAATCTAAATAATTGAAATCGTGGTACCTTACAAATTTCTCTTGTTAAAAGGGTATCATCATTTAACGTGTTAAATATTGATAGGATATTTTTAAAAGACTGCTAAAAATATGTTGCTATATCAAAAGAGATTATTTAATATTTTCAGGATTATATAAAGGAAAGCTATAGACGAATAAGGTGTTCTTAGGTTTCTCAGGGCAATTTAGGTAAACTTAATTAAAATTGTCAGTACGTTTCAGAAATAAAAACCTTAGAGAAAACACTTTTTTTAGGCATGGAAGTGAGCTGACTCCTCCAGCCCCAGTCAGCCTTCACATGATGCAGCCTCAGTGGAGATCATGACTGAACCTAATGCGAAAACTTGAAGATAGACACATGCTCAGGAAAGCTGGGGTGAAATAAGGAAGGTATTGCCTATCACTCACATCTGGGAACAGAAATCATTTGCCAGCATGGGCGTTGCCCCTGCAAGCGTGCGGAAATTTGGGAACACATAATCTTCTAAACAAAGCAGTTCGCTCTCTCGTTGCTCTTGCCTTGTGACCCTTGGCCTGTGGCACTCTTTGGCTCCTGCTTCCTTGCATTTGCCTATGTGGCCCACAGCCATGCTAACCCCGCACGCAGTGGACTGCTGGACTACAATTGGACGCACATTAAGCTAGGCAGATGCTGGACTGGAGGTGGCTCAATCATAGAAAGAGAACTCTGGACACTGTCTCTGATTTTAGCTTTACTAAAGTGCTAGCAACACTTCTATGACTGGACTAAGGGAAATGGGACTTTGGAAAGCCAGTGGTGTAATTACATGGAAATAAAGCTTTCTACATGGAAATATCTCATCCTCCTGTGCAAGTCTCAGAAAATTCTTTTTCTTGTGATATCACGAGAAAACCACCCCCACTAGCACCTGGGGGAGATGAGATTCTCTTCCATTAACAAACCCATATGAGAAATCTTGAACCAAAAATACCCAATTAGCCACATCGGGATTCAAGATCCTCAGAAACTGTATGAGATAATAATAGTTTGTTGCTGTCAGCCGTAGTTTTTAGATAATGTGAAACAACAGGTAACTAATACATGGTTCTAAGCTGGGTTAGTCACATTTATTGAAATTTTTAATTTCAGTACTAGAAATGATTTAAATTTGGCATGTGAATACTAAGGTGAGATACCTATTTTAATTAAATGACAAAAATTGTTGAACATTTTGATTGTATAAGTAACTTAATAAATTTCAGAAACTGTATTATTCTAGCAAACTAATAATTACTGGTTTAAGAATAAAGATAAAGATATCAATTAAATCCATCTGATCTAATTGTCATGTAAGGTCGCTGTTTCCTTGTTGATTTTCTGCCTAGAAGATCTATCCATTTATGTCAATGGGGTGTTAAATAGTAATATAGCCGATAGTGACTATATTACTGTCAATCTCTCCCTCTATGTCCATTAATATTGGATTTATATATTTAGGTGCTCTTATGTTGGGTGCATTAATATTTACAAGGGTTATAGACTCTCGTTGGATTAATCTTTTATCATTATGTAATGTCCTTCTCTATTGTGATAACTTCTGTTTTAAAGTTTTTTTTGTCTGATATATAAATTGCTAACCCAGCCTTTTTAAAATATATTTCAGTTTTCATGAAATATAGTCTTCCATCCCTTTAACTTTTAGTCTGTATGTATCTTTCATTGTGAGGTAGATCAAGACAGCTTATGAAAGGGTCTTGTTTTCTTATCTATTCAGCTATCCTATGTCATTTGTCAGGATTATATAAGTGGTTTACATTTAAATTGATTATTAATGACTCGATATTTATTGCCATTTTATTATTGATAACTATGGTCCTTCTGGGGTTATTTTGTTGCAGTTTCTTACTTCTTTTTTCTTCTTCTTGTTAAAGAAGACCCTTTAACATTTCTTGAAATACTGGTTTTGTGCTAATAAATGCCTTTACTTTTTTCTTATCTGGGAAGCTCTTTATTTCTTCTTCCATTTGAACATATGACTTTAATATTATTAGAACTATCAAAGTCATACATTCATTACACAAAAAAGTCAACTCAAGGAGAAGATAGATTTGGAAGTCCCATCCCAGAGGTGACTTGACCATCACTTGTGGACTAGTGTGTATATCTCACTTCTCCCTCTCTCATGTCTCTCACAGGCAGAGTCATAGGCACATATGTATGTCTGTGTTGGTGCTGACAGGGTTCAGGACATTTAGAAAAGGCTGTACATAGATTAAATAGGAGTCCAGAAACAAAATATAATTTTGAAATGCATATGAGGTTCAGAGGAGCCTAGTTTAAAGGAAACTAAGATCTCTTCGTCTCAGGACCCATGTTTTTTATTAACACAAATAGTACTGAGTCAAGGCAGAAATATACATTTCAAAAGGTCAGGGTTCCATACACAGAGTCCATTGTCAGATTGGGAAGAATTAGCCTACAGCTGTTCAAGTGTTTGGCCAGTAGGAGGCAATGATATGTAGATTAAGATGCCCTTAGCTGTCTGGCATTAAACGATCAATTTAATGTTATAAATTTAATGTATCCTATTCAGGTTTGGGGAAATGCCATCAGCCATTCCCAGATTCAGCCCTGCTGTCATGCTGGAATTGGCTTCTGGCATGTCTGCCTGTTGAAATCAGATGTAAGGGGTTTAGTGGGTGGGATGCTTAATGCAGACAGTTGGTCCTTGTGTCTCATGTGAGAGAAGTCTTCATCTGTTGACATGCACCAAATTGAGCAGCTGCTCAGCTTCCCTTGTCCACGTGGAGCAAGATTGGTGGTCCCATTCTCTCTCCATGGACCTCAATGTTTTTTTTTTCCAATTCCCTCCTATTTAATGAGTGCTCTGACGGGGAGTCTCAAAAATACATCTCTGAACAATTGTGCAACAATTTCTGTGGGTAACCTCCTAGGGGGAGCCCTGCCAGTGCAGGTGTGCCCCTGTGGGACTTTGGCAGGTCCTGCACACTGTTCTCCCAGAGGAGGGGCCTTCCCCTTCCTCCCCAGGGCATCTTCTGGGGCTTCTGCAGCCTCACTTTGAAGCCTGATCAGGGTGGTGGGGCATCTCTGACATGTAGAGGCCTGTGCAGTGCCTCTCATGTTGGAAGTGCATGTGTTTTCCCTTTGTCCCTTTAGAAAACACCAACCTTTGAGAGTTTTCTGCACCACTGGGATGACACACCTTGGCCTTCCGTTGTGTGGAAGGCTTTCCAGCTTGTCGTTTGTCTTCCCAGATTTCTGCATTTTTCTAGTTGTTTTGGGCACAGGAAGAGACAGCCATTGCCTGACTGGCTTCTGGCCCTGGGGTCACACTTAACACAGTGTTCTCTACCCTGAGATTAAGCTCATGCTTACTGAAAGGGCTTTCTTTCCTCCATCTAAACCCTAATCCATCTATGAATTCCCTTTCTAATAGCAAAAATGTTATTTCAGATAAAAACAGATAAACATGTGAGCTGGCACAAAAAAAGCACTTTATCTGGTTTTAGAATTAGGATAATGCTACCCTCTTAGGATAAGCTTGGGAGTCTTCATACCTCTTAAATTTTTGGAAGAGTCCTGGTTAGCTTCAGGAGTTACACTTAGCACAGGGTTGTCTACCCTGAGATTCTACACACTCTTACTAAAAGGGTATCTTCTTTTACATCTGATCTCTCATGCAGCTAGGATTACAAAAATGCTATAAAAATATGTGAGCAGCCCTGACCGGTTTGACTCAGTGGATGGAGCGTCAGCCTGCAGACTCAAGGGTCCTGGGTTCAATTCTGGTCAAGGGCATGTACCTTGGTTGAGGGCACATCCCCAGTAAGGAGTATACAGAAGGCAGCTGATCAATGTTTCTTTCCCATCAATGTTTCTAATTCTCTATCCCTCTCCCTTCCTCTCTGTAAAAAAAATCAACAAAAAAATATGTGAGCTGACACATATTTTTAGGAAGATTCCATTTATAGGAATTGTCCAGAAGAGTTAAAGGAGTAGAGATAGAAAGGAGATCAGGGTTTTGAGGGGGAGGGGGAGTGGGGAGTGCGTACTTTTGGGAAGAGTTTCCCTGTGGGGTGATAGGACATCCTGCAACTAGACAGTGGTGATGCTTGCACGGCACCCTGAATATACTCCATGCTCAGGAATGGCACCATTTAAAATGCAAATGATAACTTTTATTATTAAAATTAATTATACAGTGTGAAAATATAGGCTAAGAACAGAAAAAATAGAAAGATAAAAGTGAAAGTCCCCCCAAACCACCATATAAGAAAAATCAAAAGACAAAAAATTGAACCACACCATGGAGAACATAAAACCAAAATAAAAACGATAAAGAAAAGGAGAAGATCAAGGTGTGGGAGGATAACAAATTTTTCCCTTGGGACAGGGCGACCACATTCAATAACGGGCCCTTGAGGTGGGCCCTCCACAGGCAGCTCCTCCTCTGAGGAAGGACCCAGCATGGGCTCCAGGGAGGTTTCTTCATCCATTGGTGGTGGGCCCTGACTTTCGTCTGGGGCCGGCCCCGGCTCCTCTGTTAGAGCTGGAGAATCTGCTGGAGGTGCCAGGAGCTCTAGAGATGGAGAGGCCTCCAGATCTGCATCCTGCAACTCAGGTTGAACTTCATATGTAACAGGAGGAGCTGCCTCTGCCTCCTGGGCTGGTGCTGGAGTTGGGAGAGGAGAAAATATCACCCAGGTGCCTGCATTTCCATCCGTCCCCTAAAGACAGAACACTAGGCACAGCCCAGAACCCACCACAGCACATCCTCCCCACCCCCAGTCCAGCAGATGGGTGGTGTGAGGCCAATCTTTGCTCCTGGCCAGCTCTGGGGATGCTCCCTGTGTGTCTGGCAACAATCCCTCGCTATAAGCTCACATGGACCTCTCCCACCCTTCCCTCTCCCACCCCTCCCCACCTTCTCACCCTTGGGCTCTGCCGCTTTGGGCTCCAGGTGCTCCGGGCCAGTCTGTTTGACATGGGCCTCGTACTCCAGGTCACGGGTGAAAACTACGAGCTGCCGGTTGAACATGGGCTGCCTCGGGGTTGGAGGCCTAGGGAACCTGGGCAGCTCTAGTGGAGGATTCGCTCTTTGTCTATCCACAGGCCTTGGATCCCCAGTCCCCAAGGTGGCCAAATACACTTCAAGCATTCCCTGGCCCTGAGTTGTGTGGCGCACCTGCTGCTCCGTCTTATCGTAGGTTGAGCTCTGCAATGAGAGTGACCATCAGCCAGTGGGGAATCCTCAAACCTGGCCCCACTGACTGCTGCTTCTGCCCACGGCACCTTCTGCTCTGCATCAGGCCCAGCCCTGTTCCTGCTCCAGGCAGACAAGCCTCACATGAACCCCCCTTCTACACACACACACACACACACACACACACACACACACACACACGGTGAGGGATATAAGGCTGCTCAGCAGGATCAGAGTGGTGGCCTGGCTCCAACAAAACCCTCCCTGTGTTACCTCCACATCCCACCGCTGGGCAAAGGGCCACAGGCGTGGTCTGGGCTGGGCCCGGATCCAGCGGCGGGCACGTCTAAACACACTCTCATCGCTGCCTCTCTTGAGGCCTCGGCGTCGGCACACTGGGAGACAACACGAAAACATGGTGTCCTCTCCAGTGTCTCTGTCCGAGTGAGACCGGAAGGGGCAGTTATAGAATGGGGCTGCCTGGTGACCAGGGTTCCAGGTTCTGTTAGGCTCCATCGTCAGGAAGTGAGGTCACCTGTGGGTCCCCTACCCTGAGCATCTCCCCAGACATGAGCAGCGACCTCACTTCCTGATGATGGAGCCCAACAGAACCAGGTAACCAGGCAGTCACATTCTATAACTGCCCCTTCCCGTCTCACTCGGATAGAGACATTGGAGAGGAAACCATGTTTTCGTGTTGTCTCCCAGTGTGCCGAGGCCGAGGCCTCAAGAGAGGCAGCGATGAGAGTGTGTTTAGACGTCCCCGCCGCTGGATCCGGGCTCAACCCAGGCTACACCTGTGGCCCTTTGCACAGCGGGATCCGGAGGCACCACAGGGAGGCTTAGGGCAGTTTTGTTCAGGCCAGGCCACCACTCTGATCCCACCTGAACAGCACTGTCCCTCCGTGTGTGTGTGTGTGTGTGTGTGTGTGTGTGCGTGTGTGTGTGTTTGTGTGTGCGCATGTGCTCTTTGAGGGTTCACATGGGGAGGACTTGCCAGGAACAGGTTGGGTTGGGGGGTCAGGACCAGTCATGTTCGCACCCAGGTCAAGGCTGGCTGGGTGGACGTGGAGTGTGGGCGGCACCCTCTGCCCCAGGTCTATCCTGAGCCCTGGAGGTGACTCTCACTTCCCCTGGGTGGAGGTCTGTGCAGAAACACGACTGAGCCTGATCCGGGAGCAGAAGGTCCAGGGGGCAGAAGCAGCAGTGACTAGGGCCAGGCTTGAGGCCTCCTGACCAGCTGACGGTCACTGTCATTGCAGAGCTCAACCCGGGTCAAGGAGCAGCAGCAGCTGGTGGAGGAAGACCCCTGCCCCAAAAACAGCATTGAAGGGCCGATGAGCCACACCACTGAGGGCCAGGGCAGGCCTGAAGTGAGTGTGGCCACCTGGGGGTCTGGGGAGCCAGTACCTGAGGGTGGATGCAGGAGGACTCCTCCATCGAAGCCCCCCAGGCTCCACAAGCCTCCAACCTGGAAGCCGCTCAGTTCCAACACCGGGATGGCAATATTCAACCCTGCCCTGCAGCGCGATTCTTCTGTTACTAACACCAGGAGGGAATGCCTGGAGCCCAAAGAGGCAGAGCCCAAGGGTGAGGAGGTGAGGGTAGTGGGGTAGGGAAGAAATGGGTGGGGGAAGTGCAGGCAAGTTTCTGGGGAGGGACTGTTGCCTGGCCAGGAACAATGACCAGCCTCAGATTACATATCTGTTGGACTGCGGTTGGGGAGCATGGCCTGTGGTGGGTCCAGAAATGTGCCCAGTGTTCTGTCTTTGGGCGACAGACGGAAATACAGGTACGTGGGTGATTTTTTCTCCTTCTCCAACTCCAGCTCCAGCCCAGAAAGTATGGGCGACAGATGGAAATACAGGCATGTGGGTGATCTTTTCTCCTTCTCCAACTCCAGCACCAGCCCAGGATGTGGAGGCAGCTCCTCCTGTAACTCCTGAAGTCCATCCTGAGGAGCAGGATGCAGAGCTGGAGGTGTGTCCTCCTCCTGAGCTTTCACCACCTCCAGCAGCCTCTCCTGCTGCAGCTGAGGAGCCAGGGCCGGCCCCAGACAAAACTGAGGCCCCACCACCGCTGGATGAGGAACCCTCCCTGGAGCCCATGCTATTTCCTGCCTCAGAAGAGGAGCTACCTGTGGAGGGCCCAGCTCAAGGGCTGCTTGTTGAATGTGCTCGCCCTGTCCCAAGGGACAACCTTGTTTCATCCTCACTCCTTGATCTTTTCCTTTTAATTTTTTATTTATTTAGTTTTCATGTTCTCAATTGTGTGATTTGGGTTATCTTTTTACTTTTCTTATTTGTGGTCTTGCTTTTATTATTTTCTTATTTCTGTTTTTATTCTTCAATTTTCCATTGTGTTATCCATTGTAAGTAATAAATCAGTATATTTTAAATGGTTATTGTTCACATTTTAAATATTATTGTTCATATTTTAATTCCTGGGCATGAAGGACAGTCCTGATGCGGTGTCAGCATCACCACTGTCTAGTTGCAGGATGTCCCATCACACCTACAAGGAGACCCTGCAGCAACAGTACTCACTCCCCACTCCTCCTGCCCCTGATCTGATTCCTGTCTCTGCCCCTTATCTGTTCCCTAGAAATGGAATCTCACAATAAGTGTTTCTTTGTGTGTCAGGTCACATGTTTATCTGTTTTTATATGAAATAACATTTTTGCTATTAGAAAGAGAATTCATAGGTGGATTAGGGTTTAGATGGAGGAAAGAAAGCCCTTTCAGTAAGCATGTGCATAATCTCAGGGTAGAGACCACTGTGTTAAGTGTGACCCCAGGGCCAGAAGCCAGTCAGGAAATGGCTGACTCTTCCTGTGCCCAAAACAACTAGAAAAATGCAGAAATCTGGGAAGACAAACGACAAGCTGGAAAGCCTTCCACACAACGCAGGGCCAAGGTGTGTCATCCCTGTGGTGCAGAAAACTCTCAAAGGTGGGTGTTTCCTAAAGGGTCCAAGGACAAACACATGCACTTCCAACATGAGAGCCATTGCACAGGCCTCTACATGTCTGAGATGCCCCACCACCCCAATCAGGCTTCTGGGCTGGTGGGGACCAGGCCTGGGGACAAAGTGAGGCAGCAGAGACCCCAGCAGCTGCCCCGGGGAGGAAGGGGAAAGCCCCTCCTCTGGGAGAACAGTGTGCAGGACCTGCCAAAGTCCCACAGGGGCACACCTGCACTGGCAGGGCTCCCCCTAGGAGGTTGCCCCACAGAAATTGTTGCACAATTGTTCAGAGGTGTATTTTTGAGACTCCCAGTCAGAGCATTGATGAAATAGGCAGAAATTTGAAAAATCACTGAGGTCCATGGGGAGGGAATGGGACTACCAATCTTGGTCCACGTGGACAAGGGAAACTGAGCAGATGCTCAATTCAGAGCAGCGGTCTCTACGTGTCAACACATGAAGACTTCAGGGATCCTCTCATGTGAGACACATGGATCAACCATCTGCATTGAGATCCCACTCACTAAACCACTTATATTGGATTTCAACAGACAGACATGCATGTGTGTTTATGACTCTGCCTGTGACAGACATGAGAGAGACAGAAGTGAGAGGTACCCACTAGGCCACAAGTGATGGTCAAGTCACCTCTGTGGCAGGACTTGCAAATTTCCTATCTTCTCCTTGAGCTGATGTCTCTTTGTATAGGGCTTATATGACTTTGATAGGTCTAAAAATAGAACTATCCCTTTATCACTCATCTATGGAATAAAGTACATTATTTAGATTTTAAATTTTTAAAGTCTCTGTTGATTGGAGGAGCTTGAGAAAGTTCAGAGAGGACCTTTTCATGGCCATGAGTCTTCTCACACGATTTGCATATGAGCCACAGACTAGGGGACAGTGTTTTCTAGACACAGATGTGGTAAAGAAGTGGTGTCCTGGCTGGTTTGTTAACTAAGGTCATGGGTTCAAATCTCATTCAGGGGCAAATGCCTGGGTGTAGGTATTATTCTAGGCCCTTGTCTGGGCTCATGCCAAAGACAACCAATGGATCTTCCAATTTATCTATGTATCTCTCTCTCTCCTTGTCTCATTCTCTGTCTCTCTCTCCCTTTCCTCCACTTTCTTTAAAAGTCAATGGAAAAAGTATCACCTGGTGAGGATTACAAAGGAAAGGAGTAAAAGAAAATGAATACATACGTATTAATTTTTACTTTAAATGTAAATGAATTAAATTCCTTATAAAAAATATCGGATAGCTGAATAGATAGGAATGCAAGACCCTTTTCTTGGCTCTCTTGAAGCATCTGAGAACGAAAAATACACATTTAGTTATAGTTATCAATTCAACAAGACGTTATAACATTTGTAAACATTTATGTATCAAACACAAGAGTATCTAAACATGTAAAGCATGTCTTGATGGACATAGAAGAAGAGATGGACAGTAATAAAGTCACAGTATTGTAGTTAACACCCTATTGACATCAATGGATGTTTTTTCCAAACAGAAAATCAACAAGGAAACAGGGGCCTCACATGCGACACTGGATCAGATGGATTTAATTGGTACCTTTGATATCTTTATTCTTAAACCGATTATTATTATTTTTGCTGAAATAATGCAATTTCTAAATGACAGAATAGACCTGATGGATCCAATTAATATTTTCAAAGCATTTTGCCCCAAAGCAGCATGATATACATTCTTTTAAAGTACAGATGATACATTTTTAGGGTAGACCAAATGTTTGGACACAAAGCAAGTCTCAATAAATATTAAAAGGTTAAAATCCTGTCAATCCTTTTCTTTGCCCACAACAGTAATGTAACTAGAAATCAATTACAAGAAAAAATGGAAAGGCACATGAAAACATGGAGGCAAAATAACATCTTCAACAACTATAAATGGGTTAACTATGAGATCAAGGTGAAAAATCAATAGATTCCTTGAGATAAATAAAAATGAAAACAAAACAAATAATTGATGATGGGGCTCAGTGAAAAGCAGCCCAAACTGGGAAATTCATACCATTACAGACCTACTTCAAGAACCCAGAAAATTTTCAAATAAACAACCTAACTTTACATATAAAGGAACTAAAATATATATATATATGTGTGTGTGTATATATATATATATATATACATATCAAAGCCCAATGTTAGTTGAAGGGAGGAAATAATAAAGATCAGAGCAGAAGTAAATAAAATAGAAATTTTTTCATTACAAAAGTTCAAGGAAACTATGAGCTGCATCTTTGCTAAGAGAAATACAATAAATGAACCTTTAATGAAAGAATCATAATGAAAAAAAGAGAGGAACCAAATAAATAAAATCAGAAATCAAAGGAGAAAAGTAACAACTCATACCACAGAAAACCAAATGATAATAAGACATAATTATTAATAACCATATGTCAACAAGTTGGACAATCTGGAAAAAAATGATAAATTCTTACAAACAATAAATCTTCCAAAGCTGAATCAGACAGAAGCAGAAAATCTGAACAGACTGATTGCAACTAATGAAATTTAAGTAATAAAAAAACCTCTTAGGAAACAGAAGTCCTGGGCCAGGTTGTTTCAAATTGAATTTTACCAAACATTCAAAGAAATAATACCTATCCTTCTCAAAATATTAAAAAAAATGTAAAGAGGAGGGAAGACTTCTAAGATCATTTCATAAGGCCAGTGTTATTATAATTCTAAAATCAAATCAGGACACCAAAAAGAAAGAAAATAATAGACTAATAACCCTGATGAATACAGATGCAAAAACCTCAGCTAAATATTAACAAATCAAATCTAGCAATACATTAAAAAAGACATACACCATGATCAAGTGGGATTTAATTTAAATATACACTGTTGATACAATATCTGAAAATCAATTAACCCTACATAAACAAAATGAAGGATAAAATTATATGATCATATCAATAGAAGCAGAAAAAGCATTTGACAAGATCCAGCACCCGTTTATAAATAATAAATCTCAGAAAAAATTAGAATAGAAAAAACATACCAAAACATAATTAAAGCCACATATGGCAAACCCACAGCCAACATCAAGGCCAAGGGGGAAAACTAAAAACATTTCCCTTAAGATCAGAAACCAGACAAAGATTTCTGTTTTTACCATTCCTAACCACAGCAATCAGACAAGAAGAAGAAATAAAAGGCTTCAAAAGTTGTAAAGGAAGAAGTAAAAGCATTATTATTTGAAGAAGATATAACACTGTATATAGAGAACCCTGAAGATTCCACAAAAATATTACTAGAACTGAAAAATGAATGCATTAAATTAGCAGGATATAAAATAAATATCCAGAAATTAATTGCATTTTATACTCAAATAATGAACTACCAGAAAAGAAATATAAGAAAACACTCTCATTTACAATTACACTGAGTATAAGTCCATACTAATAAAACAACATGGTGCTGGCATAGAAACAGACATGTAAATAAATGGAACAGAATGGAGAGCCTGGAAATAAACCCATATTATTATGGTCAATTAATATTTGACAAAGGAGGCAAGAACATACAATGGGGTAAATACAATCTATTCAATAATTGGTGTTAGGGGAATATTGGATAGATACATGCAAAAGAATGAAGCTAGACCACTATATATATATATATATTATTGATTTCTGAGAGGAAGGGAGAGGGAGAGAGAGATAGAAACATCAATGATGAGAGAGAATCATCGATCAGTTGCCTCCTTCACACCCCTCAGACCCCCTACTGGGGATCAAGCCTGCAACCTGGGCACGTGCCCTTGACCAGAATTGAACCCCAGACCCCTCAGTCCAAAGGCCAACACTCTATCCACTGAGCCAAACTGGCTAGGGCTAGACAACTTTCTTATACCGTACCCAAGAAAAAACTGATGATGGATTAAAGACTTAAATGTAATACTCGAAACCATAAATATCCTAGAAGAAAACTTAGGCAGGGAAATCATGGACATTTCCTATAGCAATGTTTTATATATGTATATATCTCCTTGGGCAAGAAAAAATAAAAGAAAAAATAAACAAATGGGACTACATCAAACTAAAAAGCTTTTGTACAACTAAGAAACCATTTAACAAAATGGAAAGACATTTTGCTGAATGAGAAAATATATTTGCCAATGATACATCTGATAAGAGGTTAATATCCAAAATTCATAGAGAACCTGTACAACTCAAACAAAAAAACAAACAATCCAAGTAAAAAATGGGCAAAGGACTGGAATAGACACTTCTCCAAAGAGCACATACAGATGCCCAATAGACATATGGAAAGATGTTCAATGTCACTAATCATCAGAGAAATGCAAATTAAAATCATTATGAGATATCTCCTCATATAGGACAGAATGAATATCATCACAACAAAAAAGAAGTGGTGGCAAGGAGGTAGAGAAAAGGAAATCTGGCACTTTTAGTGGGAATGCAGTCTGCAGCAGCTACTGAGGAAAACCATATGGAGTTATCTCAAAATATTAAAAATGGAACTACCTTATGACCCAGGAATTCCACTCTGCGAATATATCAGAAGAAATCTGAAACATGAATTCTAAAGAATATACGTACTCCTATGTTCAATGCAGCGCTATTTACAATAGCCAATATTTGGAAGCAGCACAAGTCCCCATCAATAGATGAGTAGATTAAAAAAATCAGTGATATATCTACACAAGGGAATACTAGTAGGCCATAATAAAGATGGAAATCTTACCTTTTGCAATAGCATGAATGGACCTGGAGAATATTATGCTGAGTGAAATAAGGCAGTCAGAGCAAAACAAATACCATATGACTTCATTTATATGTGGAATCTAATGAGCAAAACAAACACCATAGAAATACACCCATGGATGTAGACAACAGGCTCACAGCTGTTACAGGCGAGGTAGGTTGTGGGGGCTAGGTGAAATAAGTGAAGGAATTAGCAAAATAATAATAATAATAATAGTAGTAATAATAATACACCTCAGAGACCTAAGCAACAGTACAGTGATTACCAGAGAGAAAATGGGGGTGGGGTCAGGAAGAAGGTGACAAAGGGGATAAATTGGAAGGAAACTTGACTTTGGGGTAAACACACAATACAATATACAGATGACATTATGGAATTATACACTTGAGAACTATATAATTTTATTAACCACTATAACCCCCCATAAATTCAATAAAAAATCAAATAAAAAGAATAAAGATATTGAGTTTTTGTATTATGTGCTGTCTTCCTTGATGTTTGTGTGAACCATAAAAATATAGGTATATAAGGTTTTAAAATGCTATTTCGAGACACTTTTTGTGCAGCAAAACCATCTGATAGTTTTCATCTTTTAAAATTTAGTTCAAAAACAGGGAGAAATGCCAATAATCATGAATTCTTTTATATTCTCTTAATATTATTTGCTATTTTCATAACTGTTAGCACCTAAAATTTATTTATTTTACCTCATAAGTAAAATACACACTCTAGTCACCATCAAAATGCAGGAAACTAATTAATTCTATGTTAGCGCTACAATAAAAATGCTGCATCTTGCTTCTTATATATAGTGACAGTAAACTGTTTTGTTCTTTATTAATGTTCAAAGTTGTATCAAAGCAGCATTGCTATTTGGTAAAAGATAAAGAGCACTGGTTTTGGGATTCTAATTCTAGCACTGACCTTCATGAATGCTCTTCCACATATTAGCAAAGTGACCTTGGGCATGTCGTTTAAACTTTATGAGTCCTGGTTTTCTTCCCTGTAAAAGAGGAATAATAACTTGCCCTTCTTAACTACCTGATGACTAGGAAGGTTAAAAGTTATAGTGGATGTTAAAGCACTGTGAAAATTTAAGCAGTACTGTTATTATTATAGCTCTTGTTTGTTTTTAACATGTCTTTGATAAAAAGAGGATACATTTTAAAGTAGCTCTGAAAACATGTCAAAGTGTATGAACTATAGCAATTAATAAGAACAGGTATAGTAATGGTTTACAATATTAACATAACCTCTGAATGAATATTATTGGACATGTGAAAGCTTAAGAGAACATTTAAGGTTACCTGACAAAACAGGCACTTGAATTATTATATAATATAAGATGTTTTATTCATGGTAGTTGAGCAATGTTGAACAAGTTAAAAGTGACATTTAAACCAGAGTGGAGGAGTTAAAGTGTGAATCAAGCTCATATTTGCCAAAATAGGTACCTGGTATTCCTACAGATTTTATGGCTAAAAATAATTTTTAAAGTTTATTCACACTAGACATATTTTCTTCATATAAGTCCCTGTGTTTTAAAGGCTATTACTATAACAATTTTTGCACTTCATTTACTTGGCATTACTAGCATATTGAGGTTATAGTTTTGTTTTGTTTTTTTTGTTTTTGTTTTTTAATTTTTTTATTGCTTAAAGTATTACAAAGGGTATTGCATATGTGTCCTTTTTTTCCCCGCCCTTGAGGTTATAGTTTTGAATTCATTGCTGAAAAACTATAGTCATTAGGAAAATTAGTGGAAAAGAAAAGAGTCAATCAAAATTGAGTGACATTTGCAAAGGTAACCAGTATTATGGAGACAACAAAGAACTGCAGTAGATCAAAATTATTGTAACCCTTTTTAATGGGGATTGTCTTTGAAAACCTTGAATTTCTTAACTGACTATAAATTTAAAGCTATAAACAGAGAGCAAAGTTTAGATTTGGAATGAAAATTATTAAATAATATGTTTGAAAAATGCTTCTTGCTCAAAGTAGTATTTAAAGTCTAACATGTTTCCTGAATTTTTCATCCCATGGACTTCGAGTGGTGTTGCTTCAGGTTAGTGAGGTTGAAAGATTTACTTTACTCAATCCTAAAACAAACAAAAAATTTCTCAGCGGAAATTTAGATGTCCAGGTTAGATAAACTGATATAGGCATCAATAACTCTATGGCACAAAATGAATTCTATTTTGACATTTTAGTTCCTTTGACGGGAGAAAAAAACATAGTTCAAAAGTTCTGTGTTTGATTAAAAATTTTTACTGTATTCATTGAAAATTTTATTTATTTGTAGTTTAATATGCATACTACCAAGATTCCTTCTTTATTAGCTAGAAATTTGTTTAGCTAAAATGGGGGAGGAATGAATACAGCATAACTGGGTTGTAAATATGTATTTTGTCTTCTATTGTGCAGACATGTAACCAACCAGAAAGCCATATCGCTCTAATTAAAGGAATGTCATTGATTTAGAGTCATAAAATGCACATTTAAATCTCTTATTTGCAGTTTATAATTTGGACAAATTACCTAAACTCTTCATCATCTGCAAAATGAAAACTAGTGAATACCTATCTCACAAGTCATTGCAAAGATTAATCTGAAATAAAAATGATAAAACACTACTTTGCAAATTATGAAGATCACTGTAGAAATGTTTTGTTTTTGTCATCATATTACTGTTAGGCAGTACATAAATAATTGAGCATGACAAATGCGAAGAAGCAAAGCCGTCCCAACGTAGGTAGAATCAATCTGTTCTGATACCTTGATGTAATTTGCATTGCATTAGGCTGACTCCAGTGAAAGATAAAAGTAAGGACAGGGTTAACAAGAACTGTGGTGAACTACCTTAGAATGAACAAAAGCAGGCCCACCAGTTGTTACTGCTCCAAGTGCTTGTGAAGCAGGTCAGTCTTGAAGGGAGTTATAGAAAGGAGTCTGAGCATGTTCACAGTCCCTTTGGTAGGAGGAGAAGCTTCAGAAATTCCCCCTGTGGGGCATTGGCCCACCTTGCTCTAAATTTGGAACAAATGGAAAACTGGTTGCTGTGCATCATTACAGTCTTACAGATAATCGTATCAAGGAAGTGTGAGGGTAGTGTGTTGTAGGATGGACTTGGCTCACATGAACTGAATCCTGACAAGATGGTGTCCTATCTAACTTAGTGGACATTGAGCAGTAGGATCTTGATACTTATCAGTCATATGGTTCATTTTATTTCAAATAACCTCAATATCTGTGTCTACAGAGGTTAAGAGTTTTATGAAGCTACTGATAGAGTTTAATGGAGTCACTTACTCATGCTCATGACTGAGAACTACAGGGTACTATACAGCCTTGTATAAAGGAAACTATAATAGACTAGAGGCCTGATGCACAAAATTCGTGCAAGAGTAGGTCTTTCTTCCCCTGGCTGCCAGCACCGACTTCCTTCTGGCACCTGGGACCCGGGCTTCCCTCGCAGTCCCGGCTTCGTTCAGAAGGTCGTCAGGAAGGACGTCTGGTCTAATTAGCATATTATGCTTTTATTATTATAGTATACAGTGGTTTCTTATATTACTATCTTTTCTTCCCTACTAGTCAACTCATACAGTAATATGTAATTTGGGGGCTAAAGTAGCCTTGTTTATTCTGGTTCACTATTGTGTCCCTTGGTTCTCTTGTCCCAAGTAATCTGTGCTGGATTGCTTGGTTCTTGTTTTAGTAACATTACCATCTCAGAGAACAATATTAACATTCAAAGTCTGTATTAATTTGTTTCTCTGGACATGTTGGCTATCTTTCCGCTGGCTGTGACTTCAGAGCACTGCAGATTTCAGACAGTAACCTAAGCCTTGTTAGTCTTGTTTTCTTCAATAAATCAGTCTCTCCTGAGCGACTTTCTGACGTATTGTACCATTCTATGGGGCATTTAAAGCAAGGTCTTTGTTGGGATAGTATGATCCATTCCATTAATATTAATTGAAAACTTACTGTGTGCCAAGCCTAGCACAGAAAAATGTCTTGCTGGTGTTTATCTTCTAATTGGGAATAAACAATAAGCAAATATATATGCAAAAAATATATACAGATGCTAAGGAGGCAATCAGGAGCAATAAAGCAAAGGAAAGGGATGTGCCAAGAGGTGAGGATTCAAATAGTGTGGTCAGGGATGACCTGGCTGCTAATGGGATGCTTGTGCAAAGGTTTGAAGGAAGTGATAAAGACAAGTGGGTATCTGAGGGTAAGCATCCATATAGCAAAAAAAATCTCAGAGATGGGAATATGTTTGATATTCCAGAAGAATTGCATGGTAGAACATTTAAGAAGAAATGTAAAATAAAAGATAAAATTAATGAAGTAGCAGAATAAAGAGTGCAGTACAGGTTTTGTAGAACTGTGACCTTTGCTTTTACTCTGAAAGATTTAAGAAGCTATTGACTGGTCTTGAGCAAAATGTTGGCATCATTCATTTATTCATCAAATCTTTATTGGAAGCCTAATCTGGGTAGTAGGTATATATCAGTAATCGAGACAGGAATTCAAGCCATATCAGTAAATACATTCTAGTGGCTGGGGAGGGGATTATTGTTTATTTTTGCCTCTGTAACAAATTACCACAAAATTTATGGACTCCACAAGATGGATTTATTATCTTACATTTCCTAGGACAGAAGTGTATCACAACTAAGATCGAAGTGTGGGGAGGGCCTTGTTTCTTTCTGGACACACTAGAGCAGGGGTCCTCAAACTACGGCCCGCGGGCCACATGCAAATACAAATATTGTATTTGTTCCCATTTTGTTTTTTTACTTCAAAATAAGATATGTGCAGTGTGCATAGGAATTTGCTCATAGTTTTTTTTTAAACTATAGTCCGGCCCTCCAACGGTCTGAGGGACAGTGAACTGGCCCCCTGTTTAAAAAGTTTGAGGACCCCTGCACTAGAGGGTAAAATCCATTTCCTTACCTCTTCCAGGTTCTAGAGGCCAAATTCTTTCTCTAACTCAGTCCCCTCCCCCCATCTTCAAAGCATCAATGTCTGGGTGGTCTTTCTCACACTGCATCTCTATGGTTCTCTGTTCTGATCACTTCTTTGTTTTTAAAGACCTTTGGGACACTTGATAATTAGGAACACATGATAATCCAAAATAATATCACAATTTTTAGGTCAGTTGGTTAATAATCTCAACATCATCTCATCTGCAACCTTAATTTTCCTTGCCATGTAATTACAGATTTGGAAAATGAATATGTAGACTTCTTTCTGGGAAATCATTGTTCTGGTTACCACAGGGAAAAATTAAATGTAATACATATGGTAATAAAAACACACTGACTGCTCTGTTAGAAATAGATTTTAAGGGGAAAGCTGCTAGCCAAGAACTTAGTGACTATGTAGCTCATATTGGTATGTCTACCAGCCAGACTATAGTCAACTACATCTAGTGCTGCATATTTTTTTTTTCCTTTTAAACTTGCAATTGGGAACAAAGTTATGTTTTTTTGACTATAGCCTTTTGCCCTGTGTTCCAGGGAAAGCTTTATTAAAATAGACTTATTTTTTAAAAGTTTGATTTTAGAGAGAAGAGGGTGGGGGGGGGAGAGAGAGAGAGAGAAAGAGAGAGAGAGAGAGAGAGAGAAACATCAATCAGTTGCCTCCAGCACAGACCGCCCTGCCACTTTCTTGTGCATGGGACCACTGACCAATCAACTAAGCCACACTGGCCAGAGCCTAGACTGAATATTTTAAATGTTTATATTTAAATTGGCATATTTTATTTTGCTGTGTAGTTGACAATTTAAAAGTATTAGAATGCTTAAGAAGAAAAAAAAAACTTTTTAATGGGAAATTATATTCACACTAGAGGCCCGACGCATGAAATTCATGCAAGAGTAGGCCTTCCTTCCCCCGGCTGCTGGCACCGGCTTCCCTCTGGCACCCAGGACCTGGGCTTTCCTCACACCCCTGGCTTCATCTGGAAGGTCATCCAGAAGGACGTCTGGTCTAATTAGCATATTATGCTTTCATTATTATAGATAGCCTAGTAAATTTGCCTTTTTTCACACTTGGAGTGAAAGCTAAATACCTTATTCTTTCTAGCCATTGAAATTCTCATTCCTGCCTACACCTTGCTTTCCTGTTTTCCATTTGTTTGCTTAACATCAGTCAGTCAGTTAGAGCAGCCTTCCTTCCGTTACTGAAACATGCTGAGATTGTTCCTGCCATCCGGAATACTCTTCCCCAATACCTGTTCTTGTTTTATTTTATTTTATTTTGTTTTATTTTATTTCATTTCATTTTATTTTATTAGTTTTATATCCCACATATGAATGAAGTCATATAGTTCTTAGCTGTATTCTGCCTGACTTGTTTCACTTAGAATGATATTCTCAAGGTCAATCCATGTTGTCACAAATGGCAGTATTTCATCTTTTCTTATGGCTGAGTATATTCCACTGTGTATATGTACCACATCTTCTTTATCCAATCTTCTACTGCAGGATGCTTTGGTTGTCTCCATGTCTTGGCCATCGTGTATGGTGTTGCAATGAACATAGGGGTGCATATATCTTAGCAAATATGTGTTTTCTTTTGACCCAAGAGAAGCAAGCATGAAAGAAGTAACTTTCCTATAACCACAGACAGGGGAAAAAGGAATCAAGGAGAGAATGGAAGCAGGCAAATGAGTGAAAAATATAATTATAAATTAGTTTCCGGCCCTTGTTAAAGCATACATTTCCTTAGTACTGTAAGATACACCATTAAATAAGATATAGTTGCATGAAGGCAGGGGCAAATTAAATATTTATTGAACAAATTATTGTTCCTTACCTGATATTGCTACCCATTTTGGTAAATTATATTTCTCTGACTTTATAGATGTGGGGTTCTGATAGCTGAGAAACAAACACAGCTGTTTTCAGTGACGTGATTAATGTTTAAATTACTTTACAATGAAGTGTATGGATTATGATTTTTGTAGAATGATCATCACTGACATTTGCATAGTATTTTTATAAAAAGAATGTGTATATGCACATTGATATTTAATCTCACAGAATCCCTGTGAGAGTGGCATAGGGATCACTGTCTTCATTTAATACAAAAGTTAAGTGACTGGTTCGCTGCCACTGAGCTGCAAGGTATCTATGCAGAACCAGACCCAGCCGGCAAGCTGCTGTATATAAAACTCTTCGTAGAAATGCTTCACATACACCTGCTTTGCAAACTGTGAAGCACTAGACACATATTAGTTTTTGTTCTTTAATCATGTACCTACAACCACTTACTTCAGCATCTTTATACTGTATGTCTTTCTGAGAAGTAAAATGTTTAAGGTAAGGTGTTAATTAGCTACTCTGCCTTATTTCAGAAAATTTATTTCCAATATGCACCCAATAAAGTTTTTAAATGTAAAGTGATACTCTTATTATGCTCTGTTAACCATTCATAACAGATATTTCCCATGTATGAGTAGACACGTGAATTGTTGCTTCATTTAGTTTGTATATACAAGAGAAAATGAGAAGCTTTATTCACTAACAACAATTATTTTGTGTCAGAGATATCATGATGTTTCACACCTGTAAAAACCCCAAATCTAAGTGATTAAATATCATTGGTATATTTCACTTGATAACAAAACAAGCAGTGTGCTACAATCTGGAAAGACCCCTTCTAGGTTGCACATCTATTCAGTTGCTTGGAATATAATCTGGGGTTCTGTGAAATGTATTCTACATAAGCTTGATGGGAAGATGGAACTTTTGCATTTTATGCTTTTGCTTGCTTCCAATCTTTCTATCTTCAATAGCATATAGAAGAGCTGTTTCTATATTTTGGAAGTATACTAATTAAACTCGGAATCAAGCTAAGATTTGGAACTAAAAAATTTAGTCTTAATCCCTGAAAAAAAATTCATTGTTATAATTTCTTAAGGATAATTAAAATAGAGAGGATCTACTGATTTTAAAAGCTCAGTTTATAAACAAGGTAAAAACAATTCAAGTAGTCAAGTAGCCAAAGTTAAAGTACTTTTAGTTCAATTTTTTTCATCTTTTAAAAATATAATATTTGTTATTTTTTCTTATGAATATAACATATCTTGCCCAGAAAACATATTATCTTTATTTGATGAATTTATTTATCTATTTATTTTGCTTTATGGTTCATACACCATATGGATATAATTTTTTGTTCCATATAAACTAGCACAATTAACATATATTAAATGCATTGTAGTTCAACAGTTTGTAACAACAACAAAGCATTTAAAAATTAAGTTAAGCAATACAACAATATCTATGAAATTCCTAGGAATCAATTTAACAACAACAAAAAAGCTATATGCTAAAAACAATAAAATTTTGCAGAAAGGCACAAAGAATTCTGAATAATTGGAAGTTCAATCATGCAACAGAATGGGAAGACCCATTATTTCAAATATATAAGTATCTGTGCCTTCTTGATATAGTCAATATACTTTTAATAATGTACCCAAATAATTTGTTAAATTAATGCTCATGTTCAGCTGGTAAAACAAATATAAGGTATATGAGAACAGCCCCCCAAAATAAAGCAATATGGTAAAGCAAAATGAAGGAAATATCAGTTAACCAAACTTTATATCAAAGTTACAGCAAATCTTTGCAAATAAATTAGAACTTATTAAAACATCAAGAAATTATATATATATAATTCCCACAGAATATATATATATATTCTGTGGGAATTTAGGAATTAAAGGTGATAGGGAACAGATGGCTTATTTTAAAAATGGTATTGTGGCAACTAATGATGTATCTCAAAAATAATTTAAAATTAGATCCTTACCTCACAACATTAAAATTTTTAAATCAATTTATGTGGCCTAAAGAATGCTTTGAAAGCATAGAAGTACTGGAAGAAATCATAAACAAATTTTATTTTCCAATATATGGTGGTTTGAAAATATTTTAAGGCATGAGTAAAATTTAGAAACCAGAGTGGGAAAGATAAATTTGACAAAACAAAAACAAACAAAAGACAAAACAAATGTGGAAACTCTATATAGTAAAAAATTCTCATAAACAAAATTGGAAAGTGCATTAGTTCATATCCACTAGAAGCAAAACCCAAGTGAGACCTGGGAGTGGTGGCTTCAGATCAGAAGTAGGAGACAATGTGGAGTGAACGAGAAAGGAGGTATGGGTAGGAAAAGTCTTGAACTTCAAATGCACAGTTATAAGATGATTACTGCCAGTCTGATACACAGTCCTCAAGACAAAGTCACACATGGAGAACCACTAGCTCTCAGTGGAATGGGCCTGACTTAGTCACTGGCTGGGGCAGCTCTCAGTGAGCATCTTATGTAAGTGAACTGGCAGTTGGTTCAGCTGAGAAGCACTAGGACATGAGTTAGTATCATTCCCCACAGGGGGAGATCTCAGGAGCACATTTTAATTTCCATTTCATAACATAGGGAAACAAAGACAAACATCAACCATTAAGAACAATATAACCCAGTAGAAATGGATACGAATATGAGCAGGCCTACATGTAAAAAAATGTATTCATATTATTTTTAAAAATCTATGAAAATATGCTTAACTTTTTAAAATCGAAGACCTTGTTTTCATCAAAGAAAGGTAAAGCCAAGTGACAGTTAAAAACAAACTTTCACTCACCAGATTGGCAAAAACATTAAAATATTTAAATTTGTCAATATCATATCCTAAATGTCCATCATTAAAAGAATGATTAGGTAAAGTATTAAAAGTTACTTACTTTGCCTCAATTTCCAAATCAATGAAATAACTATAATTCCTACCTGACAGATTATATTTGGTTTGTGTGGATTTAGATATGACATTTTAAGTACTGAGAATACTAACCTGCATATAGTATGTACTCAATATTATATAGCATTCATTGAAACAATGAAATAATATGGAACTGAAAAAGACAGACAAGCATATACTACTGAAATGAAAAAGATTCTTGCTCTGAAAAGAGCAAGTGACATAAAAATTATATTTTAGAGTGTATATTCATGTGTACAGAAATACATCTGAACAGATAGTGTATTAACTGTAATAGTGATTTACTCTGGAGAATGAGAAGGGGTTAAAGGTGGGGACTTTCACTATTTACTCAATAAAGTTCTATATTTTGAATTGCAGTTTTAAAAAACAGTACTTTTTAAAAATTTAATTTATAAATTTAAAAAATTAAATACATATAACCTGTATATATAAAAGCCTAATATGCTAATTGTCCCTCCAACCATTCAACCGATTGACCAGTGGCTATGATGTGCACTGACCACCAGGGGGCAGATGCACCGACCAGTAGGTTAGCTTGCTGCTGGGGTCCAGCCAATCGGGACTGGGCGGGATGGACTGGACATGCCCTGGAGCCCTCCCGTGGTCCCTCTCTGGCCCTGATTGTGCACTGGTGGTGTCCCTCGGCCTGAACTGTGCCCTCTCAAAATCCGGGACCCCTCAGGGGATGTCCAAAGGCCAGGCTGAAGGACCCCACTGGTGCACAAATCAAATCTGTGCAACAGACCTCTAGTATTACAAATAATATAGGACTAGCCTGGCCAGAGTGGCTCAGTGGTTGAGCATCAACCTCTGAATCAGGAAATCATGGTTTAATTCTCGGTCAGGGCATATACCCAGGTTGCAGGCTTGATCCCCAGTGTGGGGCATGCAGGAGGCAGCAGATCAATGATTCTCATTATTGATGTTTCTATCTCTCTCTCCCTCTGCCTTCCTCTCTGAAATCAATTTTAAAAATAATATGGTACTACATTAAAGTTATCAACTATGGACATAAAGAGCAAGCGAAAATGAAGAAACCTGCTTTGAAATTAAATAGTTCACTTAAAAATATGTTAAATATACCCTGAACAGTATTTATCCAATGTTCATTCATCCTTTAAAAGAGAATACATATTTGTTTTTTATTTATTTTGTGTGTTTTTTCACCAAGGCCTAAATTTTTAGAAATTCTTGTTCCAGGTCACTGTAAGAATGGAAAATAAAAGTCTAATCAGGATGCAGTTGGAAGTTAAAGATGAATATCTATATAAAAGCCTAGTATGCAAATTGTCCCCTCTGGAGTTCAACTGGGAGACCAGGAGTTCGATCACTCGCTATGATGTGCGCTGACCACCAGGAATGAAGGCAGGCCCCGGTCAGCAGCAGGAAGGCACTGATCAGCCCTGATCGCCAGGACCCTACCCATCCAAGAATTCCGTGCACCGGGCCCCTAGTTAATTCTATAAACAAAAATCTTAGCAATATTTCCAGCACTACCTATACCAGATATTGTTGCGTGGGTCTGCTTGTAACTGACCAAAAAAAAAAAAAAAAAGATTACTGTAGAACCCAAACAGCCCCTTCCTTATTCTGGAAAGTATTTGTAAAGCCATTTGCTTCAAATGTTTTAAGTGAATCATAGTGACTGACAGCATGATCAATTGGAGTGTAGATGATTTGAAAGGAGACAACAATAATGTTTAATTTATTTGGATGGAGTAATTAAAATACGGAGCATTTATGACCCAAATGTTGCCAATAAGAACGCTTTCCCAGAATTTTGCAATTGTGAAGGAATCTCCCCTCTAGTTGCTAAGCTTTTAGTGTGTGGATCAAACCTGGATCTGGCCCTGTCTGTGTTTCACAGCTTGCTTTGGTCTGTGTGGGGAATAATGAAACAAATGTGAAAAGAAAAAGGTGTGGGGCAAGGTGTGGCAAGAAAGGACAAGACAGATATCTTAATGACATCCAAGTTCCCCATCCAGTTGTTTCCATCGGAATTTCCCTATGAACTGTGGGGTAAGGGATGAGAAAGTGTTGAGAGTAACAACCTTTATTCTCAGAAAATAGACTGGAAGCTCTGTCATAATGGTCACTTGTTCTTTGGGTCAGTGTACAACCTAATTGACAGGAAAAAACAACACCTAAGCAACTTGATGATGCTTTGCCTGCTCTTCCCATAAGAAGTAATTATCAATTTCTTTGCCAACTAAACTGTCTACAGCCTTCACTTATCTTTAGTTTTCAATGTGTTACTGAAAAGAAACTTTACCCAGCAGTTACAGTGTCCCAGGAAACCTAAGAAAAGACAAAATCTTACTTGTATGAACTTTATAAATTTCATTGATCTCATGGATCTAAGACATACCCAGGGAACAAGTATTGTAAAATATCTTTCATCATAATCTGACACAGATTTACATATAGCATTTAAATATTCCCCTTTAATATACAATTAGAAACTGTCTTGAATGACTGTTGCTATTTTAACAATTAGCTTGGGAGAGAAAAGAGAAGAATTTTTTTTAACTATAAAGCAACTTAAGATAATTTGCCCCTTTCTATACCCAGGTGAAAAAGAAATTCTAAAGTTTTCCCATGTGCCTACATGTTTTATTTTATTAGTTTTCCACATTAAGCCTCTATAACTATAATGCATAGTTATAATTTTCATGTACATACTTTCATATTTACACTTTTTAAGTTGTAAGTTGGAAGGAGGCAATTCAAGTCCTATTAGAAACTGGGATACTAACCCTTAAGTCAACTTTTAAAAAATTTAATGAACATCATTGGGTGATTTCATCATTTTTCCAGGACTCAGTTTTCTTACAATGGAAAAAAAACTTCAACAAACTCGGTGAAAAAGAAATTCTAAAGTTTTCCCATGTGCCTACATGTTTTATTTTATTAGTTTTCCACATTAAGCCTCTATAACTATAATGCATAGTTATAATTTTCATGTACATACATTCATATTTACACTTTTTAAGTTGTAAGTTGGAAGGAGGCAATTCAAGTCCTATTAGAAACTGGGATACTAACCCTTAAGTCAACTTTTAAAAAATTTAATGAACATCATTGGGTGATTTCATCATTTTTCCAGGACTCAGTTTTCTTACAATGGAAAAAAAAACTTGAACAACATACTCTTAAAATTATTTTTTTGCTTCAAAATATTATAAAGTGATGATTCAAGATATAGAATTTAATGGAGCTGAATAGCAATTGCTTCCATGTTATTTAGAAATAACACACATCAGTTAATCCTTTTTGAAAAGTACAATTGCTATAAATGCTTTTATCTTTCTATCATTTTCTTAATGTAGATTCATGAAGTTTCTCTGACATAAATTTAGCAAGTGACCTTAAATCAATGTGGTAAATTGAACATTTGTGAAATCAAGTTGGTAACTAAGATAGTTCTTTCTTCTTAAAATCTTGTGATTATTTCTTTATTGCTCTCTTTTTTTTCATGGAAAAAGAAGCTTAGGGATCTGGCAAACCAGGGTTGGAGCAGTATCTCAGGGATGACAGAAGGGACCTAGGCTTTACTTCTGGATTCCAAGCAAGAAGAAGGCGGGAATGAAAAAGGCCAAAGGGAGCATGGCCGCTGAATATTTTTGTTTCACCAAGTTCAGGCAGCTGTGATAACTTACCGTAGACTGGGTGGCTTACAAACAGCAGCAATGTTTTTCTCTCCGTTCAGGAGATTGGAAGTCTGAGATCAAGATGCTATCACAGTTGGGTTCTGATGAGAACTCTCTTCCAGGTTTCAGACTGCCAATTTCTTGTTGTATTCTCACGTGGCAGATAGAGGTTTGGCCCCATTTTTAGAAGGGCACTAGTCCCTTTCATGAGGGCTCCACCATATGACCACATTACTTCCCCAAGACTCCACCACCAAATATCATCATATTGGGGATTGAATTTCAACAGATGAATTATAGTTAATTCCCAACCCGTGTAGTTGGGAATTAATACTAAAAAGCATAAGAATTTTAAAAACTTACATATTTTATGAGCCTTTATTACAAATCAGGATAGAAGCCTAGGTCTATTTGATGACAAAGTTCTTATTCTTAATCATCATGATAACCCTGCATGACATGCATTGCTATTCTAATTTTATTCTTTAAATGTACTGAATTTATTGGGGTTTCAGGTATGTAATTCTATAATACATTATCTTTATATTGTATTGTATGTTCACCACCATAAGTGGTCTTCAGTCACCATTTATCCCATCTTTACCATCTTTTATCTCTCTCCAGCCTTTCTCTCCAGTTATCACCATAACGTCTATGTCTATGAATTTCTTTGTTTGCTTAATCCCTTCACCTTTTCCACCCAGCCCCCACCCCGAACAGGTGTCAGTCTGTTTCCTGTATTAAGAGTCTGTTTCTATTCTGTTTGTTTATTTATACTGTGCATTAGATTTCACATATAAGTAAAATCATATGGTACTTGTCTTTCCCTGACTGGCTTATTTCACTTCACATAATACTCTTCAGGTCTATTCATACTGTCACAAACAGAAAGATTTCTTTCTTTTTTAAGGCCCAGTAGTGTTCCATGGTGTAAATGTACCACAGATTTTTTTATCCACTCATCTACTGATGGGTAGTTGGGCTGCTTCCAAATCTTGGCTGTTGTAAATAATGCTTCAATAAACATAGAGGTGCATATGTTATTTTAAATCAGTATTTCAGGTTTCTTCAGATATATTCCCCAAAGTTGAATTTATTTAGGAACCTTCACACTATTTTCCACAGTGGCTGCACCAATCTGCATTCCCACCCAACAGTAATGGAGGATTTCCTTTTCTCAGCATCCTGGCCAACACTTGTTGTTTGCTGACAGTTGTGAGATAATATCTCATTGTGGCTTAATTTGCATTTGTCTGATTATTAGTGATGTTGAGCATCTTTTCATATGTCTATTGGCCATCTGGATGTCTGTCCTCTTTGGAGAAGTGTCTATTCAAGTCCATTGCCCATTTCTTAATTGGATTTTTTTTCTGTTATTCCAATTGTAAAACAAAGAGGATGTGAGTAGGGGATATAAAATCATTTGTTCAAGACAGAATTTGGATTCTACTGGAAATCTATAAATAGTAAACCTCTGAGCTCTTTAAATTACACCGTGCAGCCTTCCTATGATGGTACTCCTCACTAATATTCAGTTATCACCATCGTCATTATTGTTATGTCTTCTACCTAGGCTCATTTTCTTCCAAATCTTTGAATAAACTGATGCCATCTTGTCACTTTCTCCTTAAAGCCGCTCTTACAGAAGACTACTTGTTTTGGATTGTCCCTTCTGAACATTTTAACCCTTTTTGCAAAAATTTAGCACTTATTGTTTCACAGCACCTCTTTCTTTATGGGCTTTGGCCAACTTTCCATTGCTGATATGAGAAAAATCAATTCTTCTAAGTTTATTTTCAGCATAGAGATGCTTGGCATTGTCTGAGATCAACCCACTCCTCCCATCCCCCACAGTTTGCTGACATTTATCACTCAATGCCTTTTTACAGAACTTTATGCTTATAGTTTTACCATACGAAAACATCTATTTGAGGCAGGGGTTATTTAGTTGGAAGAGGCAGAAATCATTCATCCAAATTTGAGTTTATTAGAGTGAGTGTATCTTTATTTGCATTCAAGTAAAGAAGACATATTTTAGCTGACCTTATTATAGGCTTACTTGTAGGTAAGAGGGTGTCAGGAGCTGAGACATAGCTCTTGATGACTGCATGGCCTCTTTCCTCTCCTCATCTCCCAGGCTCTCTTTGCCTCTTCCTCTTTGTGGTCAATTCTTCCTTCTAATGCATGGATGAATAGAATTGCCTGTACCAAATCAACATTACCTAAGGTATCCCCAACATATTTTCTCCATATGTTTTCTGAATCTCATTATTGATATCCTTGGAAGATGGTATATAGAAAATAAGGGGTGTTCTGTTTTCCCGTGGATCAGCTTTCTTCTCCTGGCATAATCACATAGTCATTAAGAGGATGATGCAGCCTGGCCCATGTGGTTCAGTGGTTGAGCATCACCGTTGGATTCTAGGTCATGGCATATGCCTGGATTTCGGGCTCGGTCCCCAATGTGGGTGTGCAGGAGGCAGCTGATCAATGATTCTCTCTCATCCTTGATGTTTCTATCTCTGTCTCCTTCCCTCTCCCTTCCTTTCTGAAACCAATAAAGATATATTTTTAAAAAGGACAAAAAAAGGTGGTGCAAATAGAGTCCCATCCATGGGAGCTCTTGATAAGGAGTAGTATCAAAGCAGAGATGTGGTTTTATCATTCACCCCAAAATGCACTATTTTGAACACTTAATAGAGTAGCAATAAAAGATAAAATCCATCAAGGGAAGGTGAGCAGTATAGTTCATCCATAGTCTTTATAATAGCAAGAGTTAACTGTCATATGCTTATCATTTACCAGAGCTTTGCATATGATATTCCTCACAACAATCCTGTGAGGAAGCTATCATGATTATTAACATTTTACAGGGAAGGAAGCTAATGGAAAATTATTTTCATTTCCATTTTAGGGGGAAGGGAATTATATATAGAAGGAAAGTGAAGGAATTATACTGTTCAGAGAAACCAAAATATTTACACAGACTGGCAAATAGAAAAACAGGGATTTGAAACTTGGCAATTTGACTCTTGTGTCCGCAACCATAACCTTCAAGCCACATTGTCTTCCGTAACTATTTTTAAGGAAAGTAATTCTCTTTGTCAAAGTTGCTACTTATTATCTCCAGAAAAGTAAATTTTACCCTCATTCTCTTTCTTTCTGCTAACTCACCTGTAGAATGCATACAGGAAAGTCAGACTTGCCAGATGATAGGGCTGTTGACATTATTCAACTTAAAAATTCGGTTCACTATTTTATCATTTTATTGTTTGCTGTTTGTATGTAGACATTAAAATGGGGATAGTAAAAATAGGCAAAAAGAAAGTCTTGTTAGTAATGAGAGTATTTGAGAAACTGTATCTTCAGAAAACAGATTAATGGTGACTTAAAGCCACTTGTGTGTGAAGGCTCTTTGGTGGTCTATCTGACACATGTCGGTGGTTTCTCTCTTATTACTCTTGGACAAATGTTCAAACCACTAAAACCACCTATGAAATTGGCACTTGTAATAGGAAAAAACTCAACTCCTTATCTTGGGAATCCTTTACCATGGAGACGAATTATCTCAGAAAAAAATGCTTGAAAGGTCCAAAAGAGGGGAAAAAAAATAACCCAAAACATTCTCTATTGCAGCATTATCTCTCCTTAAAGGATTTACATTTTAAATGTAAAATAGTATAAAGAAATACAACAGACTAACTACAAGGGGAAATAAGCCACTCTTATCTCTCCTTTCCCTCTCCATCCCCCCTCTCTTTCTTTCTGTGTCTCAGAAAATTATTTTTATTTTTATTATTCATATTTTTATTATTCATATTTTTTATTTCTTCTTCTTCTAGAAGACCCTTTAAGCCCTAACCAGTGTGGCTCATTTGGTTTGGCATTATCTCATGCTGTGCAGGGTCGCACACCACAGAGTAGGACTTACTGAGTCTGCCCCTTGAGCATGTTGCTTATGGAGGTGGTTGGATGCTGCTTCAACATGGTCTGAAGCTGTCCAGCAGGTGTGTTGGCTCTGGGGCCTCCTGGGAGGTGCTGGCTAAGGTCAGCAGCCCCCTGTGTTCTACCTGGGGGCACCTTGCATGAGTTGCAAAGTGAGCTGCATATTTGTGCTGAGCTTACAAGTGGCCAGGTGAGGCCAACCTGTGAACCAAAGCTTTCTGCTGCTAATGCCATGCCTGGGGCCACTTAGCAAGAGGTACAGGCCATGCTAAAGCCAGATGCTGCTTGTTTGAGAGATTTTAGGGAACTCTGAAGTATGAGCCAAGACAGGCCATTTGTATGAAAAAGACAATGGACATTTTTCAGTAAGCTCACAAGTTGGGTCGGGTGGGCTATCAGAGAATCACCAGGATGGGGCAAACAGTGTGAGCCAGGTTGATGGAGGCTCAGATATGTTGCCCACCTGCCAGCTTTGCGTATGTGTAGTGGCTGTCACAGAAAAGGAACAATGGCATCTGCCAGCACTTTTTCTGGCAGAAAAAAAATCCTCCATCTCTTGTCCTATTCTAGACAATTCAGTTCCTCCCTGTATGTTCCTGGTGCCTTTCAATCTGCTGCCCCAGAAGTGGAGTTCAGAGTGAGTGAGTCTGGGTAAGTCCATGCATGGGCACTTTAAGAGGAATGGCTGGGCATGCAGTAGTCCTTTGTCTCACTCAGCCACAACTCCTGCTAGTTTTTATAGCCAGTTATGGGGACTTGTCTTCCTAGTACCGAAACCCTGGGCTGGGGTGCCTGGTGTGTGGCAGGGTCCTCTTGCTCCTCAGGGGGCACTTCAGCTGAGATATCCCTCCTGATTATTATCTGAGTGTGGGACCAGCCTGTTCTGCATCTCTGGCCCTCCTACTAGTCTGGATGTGGATTCTTCCTTTTGTGTGTGTGTGTGTATTTTTTTAAATTAATTTTATTGGGAGGGGCAGAGACAGGGAGAGGGAGAGAGAGAGAGACAGACAGACAGACAGACATCAATGTGAGAGAAAAACATCAATGAGTTCACCTCTATATGTGTGCTGACCAGGAATGAAACCCGCCACCTTATGGTGTATGGAACAATGCTCTGATGTAGCCACTTCTTTGAATCCTTATCTGTTGGACTTCCATTTAGCCAGATTTTAGGTGGTTCTGAATTATGGTTGTTCTGTAGTTTAGTTGTAATTTTGATGTGGTTGTGGGAGGATAGAGTACTGCCTTTACCTATACCGCCACGTTGACCAAAAACCAACAACTGCATCTTTATAACACTAAATCAGAATATCTAACCTTATAATGACTTATAAAACTAAAAATTAAAATAACTGAAATTTGTTATTGTCATTTAGATTTAAAAAATATCTGATGGAGCCCTAGCTGGTTTGGCTCAATGGATAGAGCGCCGGCCTGCAGACTGAGGGGTCCTAAGTTTGATTCCGGCCAAGGGCACATGCCTGGGTTGCGGGCTTGATCCCTAATGGGTGGGCGTGCAGGAGGCAGCCAATCAATGATTCTCTCTCATCATTGATGTTTCTCTCTCCCCTGCTCCTTTCCTCTCTAAAATCAATAAAACATATATTTTAAAAAAATATCTGGTGGGAGCATTTTTATAGTTAGAAATCTAATGACTATAATTTATCAGAATTTAATTTGAAATCATATAGTCATCAAGTTGATATAAGGAAATAATTTAACATGCTTTCAGTATTTTGCTATGACTTGTATAATTCATTCTGTGCTTAAAATGATAGACTTAAAATAATAGCCTTTAGTTGAGAAAATGCAGAGAGATTCATATAAGTTATACCATGGTTTTTCATATGCCCTAATTACATTTAATAATGCAAAATCAAGAGGGTGCAGATATGTACCTGTATAATGATACTTAAGTGTACCAAATCTTAAAATGTTAAAAGTAAAGCAAATATATTTTTAAATGTTTAACCATTTATGTACTCACAATATAAACTATTTCTTTTCTACTTTAAAAATCTTTTCAATGTGTGCCTGGCCGGTGTTGCTCAGTGGTTGAGCATCAACCTATGAACCAGGAGACCAGGGCACATGCCCAGATTGTGGGCTCGATCCTGAGTAGAGGGTGTACAGGAGGCAGCCAATCAATAATTCTCATCATTGATGTTTCTATCTCTCTCTCTCCCTTCTATGAAATCAATAAAAATATATATTTAAAAATATTTTCAATTTGAATCATTAAAACCTAAAATTTTAATGGACAACTCAATTTGATTCAAATATAGTTTTTAATTTTTAAAGAGTATCCCCCGTATATAATTCTGACTCATTTAAATGAATTTTAAAAATATGCATGTGCAAAACATTAAAAACCACATATTTGAACTTTCTTGAACTGTTTTATTTCTGGCACTATTCAGTTATCATTTTGTTCCTTTTACTAATGGAAATAATTTTTTTTCAAGAAAGACACAATATACAAAATGAATCTTAACAAATTTAATTAAAGCAGGATGAGCTGGAGATATTTAAAAATATATAAAAACTTTCTTCAAAATTTAATTTTGCAAAGCTTTTCATTTAATATATACAGTTTGAGATCAGATGAAAAATAGAAAAGGTATTATGAAATTTCACTTAGAGTATAGTAAAAATTTCCATATAATGATTATTTGATTTAGCTTCTTTTGTAAATTCTGTATAGATTCTACTGAAAGCAAAGGGAACACTTAAAATAGAAAGAATACTCATCTACGATTAGAATACTAGTATATTTCAAAAAAATTAAATTATGCGTATTGAAAACATATACTCTGGTAATGGAATAAATACTTTTAGAAAATAAAAACATAAAAATTGAAAATAGCTCTAGGTATTATGGTACATCTTTTTAAAAATATATATCACAATATAAGGATAGATAGATAGATAGATAGATAGATAGATAGATACCATATGATTGGAGGGACGCACATGGATCGGTGAGGGAGGAGGGGGACACCCGCCTAGCCAGCCAGATCAGCCGAATCAACCCTGGCGATCAATGGGGTGACAGATGTCGCAGCCAGATCGCCCTCACATCCGATACCATATGATTTGAATGAGAAAAATGTTTATAGATATTTTTCCAAATAAATCAATGTCAAAATAAAATATTTTTATTTATTAGATAGTAATTTATTAATATTCATAATGTGTAAATATTTTTTGAGATCAAGTTTTATGGTTGTCACTGAATAGGAAAAAAATATTTAATTAAAACTTCAATTTAAGTAATGTATTTATATTGTGATATCATTTAGAAAAAATACATTCACTATAAGATATATTTACCACATTCATATTAGAGTCATACTAATATGTTTTAAAAATAACACAAGATTTTTAAATCAATTTATAAACTGGTAACCTATATTTTCCTAGGTAGAGCCTATATTTGTCTCTGTGCATGTGTAAAACAAACAGAACAAAAAATTCCAGCCTCCTTGTAAGATGTTTTGACTGTCCAAAGAAATAAAAAGTCTAAAAACAAAAAAAGTAATGAAAATGCAATACAGTCTTTAATACTGGGCTTTTAAAGGCATTGTTGGGAGGCCCTGATTCATGTCCTTCAGTGACACTATGGAAAACACAGTGTTCTTCTCTTCTTTCCAACACTTCCACATCTCCTGGTTGCCTGGGAGATTCCTTCTTTATAACTGCCTTAAATCTTATCTTCCCACTCTGTTCCCCAAATCCTGGTCTGAGTATTTTCATTCCAGGATTCCTTCCATGTCTCCAGTTTCCGCATTAACAAAAGCCTGAAAACCAGGGGAAATGCATTAGAAAGCAGGGTAAGAAGAAGAGTTGAAAAGAAAGGGGAAAAAAAGAAGAGTTGAGCAAGGGAAGTATACCCTCTGTGCTCTGAGTGCTGGGGTGCACGTGCATGCATGTGCGGTTCTGAGGAAGGCAGGCCTGGTGGCAGGAAGAGATTCAGGTCCGGAACACCGAGCACGAATAAATCCTTCCCCCATCACGTTCATATTCATGATCAATATCCTTATTACATGAATGTTTTTATAGCTTAGATGAACCTGATGAAAATTCTGATTAATACTAGGAATAGTGATAAGAAACTGTATACTAGTAGATGATCCTCACTAGGCATATCATTTCACCACCCTTTCTTGAAGATTTCCTGTGAGAAGTCTTTCTTGATGTTTTCACCTTTTGAGTGTAGCAGTAATTGTTCCATGCCTCATTTAACATTTAACAAACTTAATGTCATAATATCCTTTAAATAAAATTTAATGAGACGGGTTTAAAAAACACCAAATTTAAAAAAAATGCAGGTGTGTGTGTGTGTGTGTGTTTATATTAAAATCACTCTTTAAATTATGATGAGGAGGAAAGGGGTCTGGAAATAGGACTTTTCTTACTTGTCAATCATATAAAATTGAACATTCCGCACATTGGGTTTGGTAGTGTAAAATGAGGAAGAAGGTGATGGTGCTGGGACAATCATCTTGTGCAGGGGTGGGCAAACTTTTTGACTCGAGGGCCACAATGGGTTCTTAAACTGGACCGGAGGGCCGGAACAAAAGCATGGATGGAGTGTTTGTGTGAACTAATATAAATTCAAAGTAAACATCATTACATAAAAGGGTACGGTCTTTTTTTTTTTAGTTTTATTCATTTCAAACGGGCCGGATCCAGCCCGCGGGCCGTAGTTTGCCCACAGCTGATCTTGTGTCTTGATATTGATAATTACAGGGAAAAAGTAATTTTAAAATTGGTATGGACTTCTTTTGATTTACTTTAGATATCCTTCTATAAAAAGGAGGCAAGTTTCTAATTTGCTTATCACTTAAAGAGTATAGAATGGTAAATGCAATGCCCCATATGATATGGTTGTCACATTTTTGCTTCTATTTTAAATATCTACAATTATTAAGGTTGAAAATATACATAAAACTTGTGATAAAAATAAATGCTACTATAATTTTTTCCTGATAGAATATCATTACACATGAACAAAAGGTCAGGAATAAGTATCTGGAAAACATTGTGCTTCACCGAAACAGGGGAATATCTTACAGAGATTCCAGAAAATCGACCCCTAATTATAAAAGAGAGACAATACACTATAGAATTACCTTACATAGCTTATATTATGTTTGATCTCCTGGTTGTAGGTAAGGGTGGGAAATAAATATGAACAGATAAAAACAATTTTACAAAAGGGAAAAATAGCAATGCAGTAAATTGTGGTAATAAACAGACTTGCATGTAATTTATCTAGAAAAATCATAAATTTATTATACTTTTATAATATTTTATGGTATTGTTAGATATTATGTGAAACATGTAATGATTTGTCATGTGAAAATAAATTATATGCAATATGATTAAAGGACTTGCTTTAAAAAATGAAAAACAGTTTTCTGAGAAGATACTATACAATTTTCTTTTTTGCACCATTCCCCACCTATATTCTCCATAGAAATTTCTCAATTTCAGAAAGCCCTGAGCCTAAGAAAAAAGGTACACACAGATGATAAAATGTCTTTTTTACATAGAGACTCAGGAGCCAGACTGCCTCGGTAATTTTCAACTTCAGTATTTAACTGCTCTATGACCTGGGACAGCTAAATCAACCTCAGCTTTCTGAACCTCAGGTTTCTTAGATCTAAAATCAGACAGCATATTATTAATGCACTTTAAAATCTTAGAAACTTAGTATGGCTGTGATCATTCTTATACCTAATTTATAAAAGAAAAGAAAATTACTCTGGATCCAGAAGAAGCAGAAGTAGAGATATATAGTGAAAATCTTGCATTAGATCTTTTTAAAAATTTTTTAAGGTAAAAATTGCACCTAAAATTCATAGGAACAATTACATATTCTCTCTCAATCTCTATTTTACTTCTATTTAGAACATTTTCTCTGATCCTTGTTAATGTTTATATTTTATTTTTTAGTTTTATTTTACTTTTTGTTTTTGTTGTTGTGGCTGGGTCCCAGGTTAGTCACTACTAAGTCTCAGTTTCTCTATCTATAAAATAGGGGTGATACCTCTTCCCAAAGTGTGAAGTTGATACACAAATGTTAGTTAACAAGCTAATTCAGGGACATCACAAATCTTGTAAGATATGATTCTTTCCTTTTTCAAATAAACCATGTGCTGCAATGTTCCCTTTCTTTGTAAGATAAACCAATAATATTCAAGATTTGTAATTTCTACAGATTAAATTAGCCCAACAATTTTATATTTCAGGGTAAATAGAGTTTCCTTCAAACCTAATTTTAAGGAGACTGCAATGGTTAATTGTATGTGTCAACTAGGTAGGCCACTGCACTTAGATATTTGGTCAAACATTATGTAGTCTAGATGTTACTGTAATGTATTAAGCTGACAATTTAAGTTTTTAAAAATACTTGCTTAAAAGAACTTGGTAGAATGCACACTTTATATTCATATCCAGTTGTTCTTCTTCTAAAGTATATGCATGGGGCAGTTATTTTGGGGTATCATTGGTAACTTAGGTCACCTTTTCATATCCTTATTATTGGCTTTCTCTTTTAATAATTGGAAGAATGGATCAATATAGGCTTTGTTACTCATTTAGTTTTTTATAACTGATGCAAATTACAGTGCCTTATAAACCATAGTGTTTTTCATTAATTAATAAATACTAGCCCTCATTATTATTATTATGTATTATTATTGCTATTGTTTTGCAATCAGATACCCTCAAACATTGAGATCCATATTTAAGAAAAATTGAGATAGTTTTTTTCAGGTTTGATTAACCTGGTTCATTTAATACACAAAGACATGATACCTCTGTGAAAAAAATATTAATATATTGTTATTATTTAGCTATTTGAGTCAGCTATGTAATCAAATATTTTTTTTGTAGTTTGTTAAAGTTATTTCCAGTTTGAGTAATAGTAATGCTTGGGTACTTTTATACACATTCGACAATATGTTACTTAAACTTTGAAACAACTGAATAAAATACTTCTTGTTATTTTCTAATGTACTTTAAAAGAAAATATATGTCAGAATACCTGAAGGAAGCAGAAGGCACAATCAAGAATGATCTGGGAGAGAATATAGATAAGGGGTATTTTGCAGAGGAGCGGCTGGGTTGGGGTAATTTGTGAGAGATACTGAGTCTCCCCCTAGGTTCTAGCCAGAGTGGAAAGCTAACCGGGCAAGGGATAAGGTGGCATTATTAGAGGCGAATGTGAGCTGAGCTGGAGCTATGGAATAGTGGTGACAAGAAAGGCTGTATTTTTACAGCAATGCAGCCACTAACAGAAAAAACAAACAAAAACCTAAGTGCCAAATGATAGATCAAATGGAGCAAAAATGGCCCCACCTTTCTTAAAGAATCAAAATATTTTTTTTCAATTGTTTCTCTTCCTGCCTGCCCCAGGGCCTCTCATTGATTGACAATACCCCACAGAAGCCAAGGAACAAGTAACCAGGTGGATGCAATTCCTAAAGGCCAACCCTTAGGGCACAGAGAAGAGTCAATGATGCATCTGGGGTTTGGGGAAGGGGACAAATAGAAAATACTCAGCACCACAAATGTTTTTTAAAGTATATTCATGATCTCAAATTCCTATTTCTGAAGCATTTAGATTATGTGTAATTTAGCATTAGCCACATGATGATTTCAGTGGGATTAACATCTAAACCATGAACCCACAATTCTCACAAATATGAATCCACTCATTAAAACTCCTTGAATCGGATACAGTCAAGAATTTTTTCACTGTGTTTTAAGGTTTCTTGGTGGCAAATCATCTATAACAAATTAGGTAAATTAGACCCCATTTAGTCAATTAGAACTCTGCCCTCACTGACCACAACAATAACTGAAGGATAGAGGATCCTTCTTGTCTCAGATGAAATAAGTATGTGCAGTTTGACTCACTCAAGTGCATGACTTCACTCTATTTAATCAATATAAAATTGTTCCTGTTTGTAGTTTCTGCCAATCAGCATACCTTTAAAAGGTGGAAAAAGGGGAGAATTAAGTGGACACCATTTTGGCAGACTGAAGAAAAAAGGCAACATTGGCAAAGTGTGAGAGACTTCGGTGAGGCATCACAGCCCCATCCAGGGGTCACCGCACACCTCTCTTGAGCATTGTCTTCCTTGGAACAGGTTACAGGCTCTTCCTAGAACCCTCATTATCCTGTTCTCTGTTTCTTCTCCCTTATTTTCAGCTCCACAATATGGAGTGTTGTATCATTAGGAAGGTTTCCAACAATGCTATTAACATGTTTAAAGGATTATTAGAACAGCAAATTATTGCCATGGAGTTGCTTTTGCTGCCAAGACAAGAAAGTACTTAACCCCCCTCAAAAATGCAAAATAAAGTGTAACTTTGGAGACTTCTTCTACTTACAGCAGGCTGTTAAATACAATTAAAAGCCCAACGATAGCAAGGCTAACTGAAGTTTTGGAAAATGAAGTAACATGGCAAAATAAAGGAAAGCTAAAGACAGACTCATCATAGATGACTGATATTCAAGCCCATGCTTTTAAGCCCCTATCTCACGCTCCCCTTTTGTTTATCTCTGTGTCACATTTGTTACAGTTGTTTTGAACAGGTGGTTCAATGACAATGACCATTTAACGAGATTGCTGCCTTTTAATAGTAAGTATATAACAGTAACTTAAAGAGGACATTTTCTTTTCATTTAAGAAGGAAAAGTAAAACAGGACGTGTAGATAACTCCCCAGGCTTGATGCACTCATTCTCAGGAAAGATATCCCAGTCCAATTCTAGTGAATCTCTAAGTCGCCATAATAAGCAATGAACAGTGAACACTTGTGGTATTATTAAGAGAGGAGTGAAGCAGGAGTGGGGTTGAGTATAATCCTCACTCTTCCATTGTCTAGAGTGCCTTGTGATCTTCTGGAGGGCACCAACAGATAGTCTTATAGAAGCAAGGCTAATACCTCCCTGGGGAGCATTGTCTCTGCGAGATGCCAGCTTGAGCCGAAGTTGAGATGTGTTTCAAGTTCCGGAACACCCCCGTCCAGCAGTAAAAAGATATGATATCGACACGCTCAGCTGCATCTTGTTAAAAGCTTCCTGCGGGTTGGCAGAATGAAATCTTTATTTAAAATACACAAACTATTGTCAGGGGAGAGATGGAACAAGGAACACAGTAAAAGGGCCAAATGCTTTGCTTAACCCACCAGCAGCGGCAGAGAGGGAGAAGTGGTCACACTGTCTTTGCAGCAACAACAGAAAAGGTGGCTCACGCCACCACACCAGCATCCATCCGCTCTTCCCAGGGCTTCAAGATGCATTATTTCTTTTATTATTAATTATATGTGTTTCCGAGGGAGGGCAAATATATTATCAGGGAGAGCAAGGGAGGAAATCATTTCTGCTGCCACTTGACATTAAGTACAGGAGTGTGTGTAATGAGTGAGTGATGACAGGAAACATAGCAACAGCTTCGAGCCCAAGCATCTCTCAGACCAATCTGCTCCAGCTCCGACTGGCTCTGGAGGCTTGCTAACAGAAAGTTCATGTAAAACCATTATTGAGCATTGACAGGAAGGAGCTGAGACGGGGTGAGTGGTGTGTGTTTGTGCAGAGAGAGAGAGAGGGTGGGGGGAGAGAGGGAGGGGAGGAGGAAGAAAAGCAGAGAGGGGGAGAGCATGAGTTAGTCATCATGGAGCACAGACAACACCATCAGGGGGCAGGTGTTTTGCATTATTACAAAGATAGACACACTTGCACACATGGTGTAAGTCTTTTTGGCTCAGATCCTATCCTTCCATAGAACAGCTTTAAGTGATAATGACTGATGCTTGGGAACCGTCTTGGCTGAGTGAGCTCAGTGGGTTTAAGGAGGCTGCTCCCGGAGCCTGGCGGGGATGGATTTAGAAGGGTCACTCCTAAGAGCAAAAGGACAGGGCAAGCAAGGAGGCAGGCGCGCGCAGAAGAAGGTGAAAGGACCCTGGAGGAAATGCCACCTCTGTGGATGAAGCTTCATTTTCCTTTGGGAGAAAGTGGCATTTCTGCTATCAGATCATGGACATATAAGGGTAGTAGATGTGTCACAGCTTTTTGTCTTCCTCACCGTGCTGACAGCACCTTTGACCAGAGGGTACCCGGAAGGCTCTCTGTTGCATTAATACAAATAGGAAAATTAATTTGGCTTAAAAAAAAAATAAAAGCACCAAGACAGACAGCATTTGTTGCCATAGATGTGTGTTCCGCTCAGTTGTAAGTGCCGGTAAAGTGATAAAAAAGCTTCCTGCTAGGTAACTCCATCCTGCCCACCCTCTTCGCTGGCTCCGGTCCCCTCGTCTGGCTTTGTCCAGCGAGTCTAAGTTCCTCGTTCCTTGTTTCTGAGTCGGAGATACACCACCCGGAGCCACTGGCCGGTCTCCGCCGACCGGGGTACGAGGCGGGTGGGGAAGAGCTCCCCCCCGATGCCCGCCCGCGTCCGCTGCTCAGTAGCCAGGCTGGGTTTCAGCAGCTCTTACACAGGTTTTTCCCTTTTCAATCACCACCCGGCAGAGCCCCGTCTCGCCCTCCCGCCCAGGCCGGCTGCCCGGCACCCCGAGTGAAAAACTACACCCAGCATCTAAGATGGAGAACACCCCGGCTCGCGAAGCCCACCCCTGCCCTACTCCTCACTAAAGAGGGCTTCTCCTGGGCTGCAAATTAAAGCTGTCCCTGGCATTTTTAAACCCTCCACCTCCGGCCCCCACCACCAGCTTCCCTTCCAAAGAACCCGTACAATCGTCCAAAGCACGCGAACACCTGAGAAGCGCGATGGGGGTCCGCACCTGGGCAGGTCCTCGGTGGCTTTAGTGGTCGGAACAGCCCGCGCCCG
>NW_005365409.1:225359-255447 GCF_000412655.1 Myotis brandtii | reverse complement strand
CCTCCCCGCTCCTCCTCCCGCTCAGCCTCCTCCCCTCGCCTGGCCGCCGAGCGCAGGTACTTTGCCTTCAGAATAATTGTCGGGACCCAGGACGGCGTTGGGGCGCCCAGATTGCCTGGTCTCGGCCCCCTCCCCCCGGAAAAGAAGGTCCCACTTTGGAAAAACACACCGCACGCGCGGCACCCTCCCCGAGCCCCAGCCCGACGGGCAGCGGGCATGTGCTGTGCTCCCCTGCAGTTTGTTGGGGCCTGTGTGGAAGAGAGACAGTTCTTTATCTGCCTGGTGGAAGGGAAGAGAAGACTCCTCAGGGTTTCCGAGGAGGACCGGACGAGCGGCTGCTTCAGTAAGTAACCTGGGCTTCTGCATTTCTCCACTCCCCGGCGGGGCTTATGCTGGGGGCTCCCCACCCCGAGTGGCAGGGCCAGTCTGTTCGTTTCACCCGGGAAGGGAAAGTTGACTTATATAACTTCGGTAGTTCCTAATTGAGAAGTGGTTTGCTGAGCATTTTATTTTTATTATTTGAGGGAGAACACTGAGAGACTCCAGTATGGGTAACCTGACGGGGGGCACGGTTTTTAAACGCTTATTGTTCCAGGGCCATGGGGAGCCTGCTTTGTGAAATGTTGGGTCTAAGATTGAAGGATGGGTGCTTAGAAGACGCTTGAGAATTCTAACTCCACTGGTCTCCTTCCCGGGCCACTGTCCACCGCGACCTTAATCCACACCAACTCGCCTCCTTCTCTGACTTCACTTGGGTGCTTGTTTTATCTGTAGTTCTGGAGAGAGCTGGCGAAGAATTGGGTCAAGGGAAAGTTAATAAAGATGCTTTGAAAGACCGGGAGAAAATCCTGTTGCGGCTCCGCGATGCTTGTAGGTAGGATAAGATGTGGAGGAAAATCCTGGAACCAGTCTAGTTTGGAGAATGTGGATGCAATTAATTTAGAGAGAGGATTTTTTTTTTTTTTTTAAAGAAATGGTTTGGAGAGGGTAGGAGTTGGGACAGTGACTTTGACACAGCAGGTTATAATCTGTGGCAGGGGCTCAGCAGCCAGTGGCAGATTGAAGGTGTCTCCTAGGGCTGAATATCTGCATCAAAAAACTTTTGCAGGCGGTATTCCTCTTGGGACTAACATCACCCTGTCAGTGGCTGCAGCATTTCTGTAAAAACAAATAGGACGCTCTTCTGCTCTCTGAGAAAGGAGCGATAGGGAGTAACATTTGCCAGCGTTTTATAATACCTAAATAAAACCTTTGTGTTATGTCAGGAAAAATATAGTTGAGTCAGTTTGTTTTGCACAGAGAAAGGGAATCAATAACATTTCAGCATTTTTTCCCTTATCACTGCCAAATGGACTCTGAATCTAATTCTTCTTGCATTGTTTCATATACAGTAGATACAGTAGAAATTGCATTTTAGATAACACGGAACTGATTTCAAACAAATTTAAAGTTCTTGGACACAATAACACTCTTACTGACGAGTGTAGAATAGGGATTGGAGAAAGTTTTATCTTCAACTTACAGTTTTCTGTTTCAATATTAAACACACCTTTCTAATAAAATCCCTTTGAGAGTTATAAACGAGACTGAAAATTAAAACTACTATTTTTTTTCAGCAAAACACCTTCCTATCAAATAATAACTAAGGACTCTCCTATTTAGTTGTTGATGATAAAGTGAAAAAATACCTGTATATTTACTCAAATAAGTATATAAAAGCAGCTATATTCATCCAGCATTGATTTGAAAAAACTAAGAGTATACTGCTGTACAATGATTAAAAGAAGGAAAGATCTTTTAGAGTTGTTATGGTTATTCAATGTTGAACCCTCTGACTATTTTGGGACGTAAGTTTTTCGGGTAATGAAATAACACAGGACAGCTGATGAATTTGTTGACATAAAGTAATCTTCAATGGAAATCATTTGGGAGAGATCTGTCATTGTTTCCTGTATGTTACTTTATTACCTATCCAAATGGGTTTTCTTGGAGATATTACTGCTCTCAGCTGCCATTTCTGTTATGGGTTTAAAATTAATCTAAAGAATTTAAAACGAAGCCTTTGGTTGATCAGATTTGGATTATAGCACATGACCTCTACCCAATTGTGACCTCAAATAGCTGATAGGATATCTGATACTTGAAAAATATAATTGTTGAAAAATAGAAGGTCAGATTGTACTGAAGTGACCAAATCTAAGATTGGTTCTAACATGTTATTATATAAATCACTACACGACATGTTTCCAACAGTAAAAGAGGCACTACAGAATTGTTGATTCTGTTCAAATACCTGAAAGCTAAGATTTACAATTAATGTGAAAACTAGTCTGACACACAGTCTACCTCTATTATAATTATGTCATAGTGCTGAGAAAAATGTCCTGAATCAAAACCATTGTTAGTAGAGCTGGCACATAGTATATATGATCGCTGTCTTTAATAATAGAGAAAAAAGTCAAAGCTGGCTGGGGTGATTAAACTGTCATATTTTTTTGTCCACCAGCTTTCTGTGCCATACAGAGGTGGTTGCAACTTTCAAGTTGAAAGAAGAAAGTTGCTGGTGTCAGCAGTAATGTGTTTTATTACGCAATTGTTCTTGTTATTCAGATCAGATAATGGCCAGATGAAATATATAAGCAGTCTTCAGGGAATGAATGATTAATTCCTCTAACGTGTGCTTACTAAAGGAGTTCTTACTAATAAAGCGCCCGTAGACCTGAATTTGCTTACAGTTGCACTTGGAGAAGGCAAACATACTTCTCTTTTCCCTTAATAGTAACATAGAATTTACAGGTTTAGTCCTGTAACTATAGTACCTTAAAGATGATCTTGTAGACCACATGGTCATATATTTTAGGGAACTTTGTGGATATTATTATCTACTTAAAACATTTAATTTAGAAAGTAAAACATTGTTAATTGGATGTGTGTTATGGGAAGGTTGACTTATTGTTAAGAGTTATTTTGCTTTTCCCTGGGTGGGATGACATTCTGTCTCTTCTGTGTATTTCTAGTAAGGTTCAGGTTCAGATGCCACCTATAAGTGCTGAAAGGACATTTTTCTTTAGTAATGTTAAGTGTAAAAGTAAAGCTAAAATATTGCTGGCTATATAAAAACATTAGCTGAAAACTGTTAAAATTTTAGAAATAGTGATTATTACACATGACAATTGTTGTGTTTACTACTAGTGAAATTTGTCTTACGCTTAGAGAAGGATCATTAATATAACTTTCAATATCTCTACATTCCCAGACTGGATTATGAGAGAAGGTGGGGAATGGACAAATTTTATATAGTAATTTAAGAACACATGACCTGCAATGCACACTACACATTTTTAATTTACCCACCTAATGTCTTCTTGTTTACAAATTTTTGAAAAATGTGATTTTAACAATTGTTTAATTAGATATACCTATCACTAGGCTTTACCAATATCTCTTCTGTTTTATACAACAAATAACTTTATTCCAAGATTCCTCTGTTGTTTAGAAAAAATATCTTAATTTCAGTAATGTTTTAATGAATTTACACCTATAAAGAATTTAATAAAATTTAGCAATGCAAATGACATGTTAATATATATTCAATGATCCTAATTTAAAAGTTACATTGCATATCGGATGGATAAAATTTTGTATCCTGTCATGTGACATTTGAATTTGTTTATCTTCCTATATATTTACACGCAAATTCTTTATTACCTCTGTCAGTTCATTGGGTTTTAATCAGACTGTTCAAAAGCAATTTGGCCTCCATAAAGATTAAGTGAATTTCCATTTGTACAGTGAAGCAACTTACAAGTTGACTGTACTTGCAATAATGGTTATGCTTTTTCAAACTCTTCCTAAAAATGTGTTGAATTAAGAGTAAGAAAAGGACATTACCCACTAGGTGACCGCTCATGTGATTGTAGAATCAATAGTTTTGCGTTTTCCTCTCATAGTTGTAATTGGCAGTGTGACCTCAGGGGGTAACGTTGACTCTCTGTACCTGGTTTTCTCCTCTGTCAAGTAGAGAAACTGGCCCATGAATCTAGATCCTATCTAATCCAAAATTTCATAAAACAAGCTAATCGAATTAAAGTAGCATTTAGCACAGTTTCAGATTACACCGTGGCAGTTTGAAAATCCATTCAGGAGTTGGGGGCAGCCATCTTGCTTGAAGGCGGGTTTAAGCACCTCGTCCTGAGCCAGGTGGGCCAGGCCTGGCCACTCCTGCTTCGTGGATTGGATGCTTACTTGGAGGGACTTTGGAGGAAAAGGATGGAGATAATGGAAGGAAGGGAGTGGTTCTTGTTTCTCTTGAATACCCTTAGCTACTGGAAAAATATTATAAGTATTTTGGGATTTGTTATTTTATTTAATTGCAGAAGGGTATGAGAAGATTAAAAACAAAGGAATTGCTTAGTGTCCTTTGACTTCCTTTTTTCTCCTCTCAATTTTTTCATGTATGCTAGTTTACAATATCATGTTTATATACATATGCTTGATTCAAGCAAATGCATATTTTGGTTTTTGAGATGGTTGTTATAGACTGCAACAGCTAAAAGGAACCATAGAAAAATTTATTTCAGCCCTGTATTTTTAAGAGGCAACTGAAGACTTCCAAGATTAAAAGCTGTAACATGGAGACAAATTCCTCAAGTTTACAGGGAGGTTTTACATCACGGAACAGTAGTATCTAAGATCCCGCATTGGCAAAAATGCATAGATAATAATTTATACACCAATTAGTAAAGTTTCAATAAAATGATTTAATTGATCATATAGGATACAACTCATTACCTCTAAAATATTTTATAATGAAAAACTTCTAATCATGGAAAATGAACACAGAGAATTAGTACATACAATGTTAATTTTAAGTGCTTGCTTTTCTTATAGAAAATCAGTACATTATTCCTAGATAGAATTTGTGTGGTATAATTGATAAAATTGGAAACTTTTCACCTTCTAAGGAATTCTTGGGTGGTAGAAGTGAACCTATATCTCTATATAATGTTTTATATTTTAAATCATTAGAGTCATGGAGATTGTGCTATATTTCAAATTTATTTACTTCTGAGTGCAAGATAAACTAATTATAGACCATTTATTTGCTTTTTATTTTATATGTTTGCATATGTGCACGTGTATATGTGTCTGTTTAAATACATCTATTCAGAATGGAACTTAGTGAAAATAGTGTGCTTAAAAGTTTAGAAGTGTAAGTACAATAAGTGAATAATAGTAAAAATGAAATAATATAAATTATTGTATAATATATCAAGTTGTTCTCTGATTTGTTCTTAAATCCAAATCAACAGTTCAACAATATACCATATTATCAAGGCCTTGCCTCTTGTAGTAACTCCATATATTTTCTAAATACCACATTATAATAATTTAATATTCTCAAGGTTGAGAGGTATAGAATTGCAGAGAACATAACTGCTGTTGTTTCACATCTGTTCTCATGGACCTTAGTTGCCTGTGTTAGTATTTGTATTTACATTAGATGCTAAAAAGGAAAAAAACAATCTCATTTGGTTTTTATATGGTTGTTACTTAAAAGCAGTCATTTTAAATCTAAAATTAACTGAAATGTAGGTCATTTTAACTGAAATGCCTTGTAAGATTCATTGCACACATGATGCTATCTGATTTACTTTGTAAGGGAACAATAGAAATGTTACACTTAAACACAAAATTAATCAAATTTTATAAAAATTCCTTTATTAAGCATGCAAATATTTAAGCAATCAGATGCACAAGTCTATTAATGCATTCATTGTATTGGAACCGCTGTGAATTATACTTTTAAAAAACTATCCAAAGTTAAATTTCTCAAATGTAGTTTGTATTAAAAAAAAAAAGTCACTCCTTCAACAGCTATGTGAACAGAGAACAAAGCCAGGCAAATACTGTGTACACATATTCCTTTTTATAACTTACCCACTAACTGGGATTTGTATCACCAAATATACTCCTATTCCTTTGCTTAGATGGTCCTAGGTAGCTTAGAACAAAGGCTGAGAATATAGCTTCCTTCCAATTCCAGGGAAGTTTAATTTAGAAAATATAAGCAAGAGTAAAAGAGTGATTGCTGTTTTTAAGTGACCTGGTCTAGACCACTTGTCCACGAATGCTTATGCAGGTAGGAGAAAACTACTCAGACAAGCTTGTGTCCCTGAGATTTTGTCCCAATACTGTGACCTACAGTCTTTATGTTCAAGATCAGAAATTCCACTTGGAAGTAGAATAAAGGATGGAGAGAGAAGAGAATGCAGAAAGGAAAGACTTCTTCGTCTCACCCTAGAGGCAGTGTTTTTCCACTTTTTATTCTTCCCACAATTGGCTTTCCAAATCAGAGATATGACTTTCCGTGTTGGGGTAAGTGTCATGAGATTAACAGGGGAATTTGTTCATACCTTTACTTTGTCATAGTCCCAGTTTTTGCCATTTCTGTAATGTATCCATCTGGAACCATGGAGAAGGTTATTTTATCAGTTCATGATGTGTATGCATTTATTTTTGACTTTGCCACAAAAATCAACGACAGGACAATAATTTAGGCATCATAGGAATATTATGCCCTGCTTCTAGAAGTTTCACCCTCTTCTATTTCCCAGTTTGTATATATTGTCAAATCAGAATCACTAGTTAGGATTATACTGCATGTGACAAATGGCAGTGTAACTCATATACTATTTGGTATCCAAATATTTATGGAATCTTGTATGTACCAAGCCATGTTTTGGACAATATAAAACTGCCTAAATTGTGACCATCTTCTATTCTTATGAAATATTTATTCATTATCAAAAAATGTTGATTCCATAGAGAAGATAGAATCTCTCCGTTTAAGTCACTGAAAAAGTTTCAGATACATGCCTCCCTTACCATTTCCTCCTCTCATTCTCTATCATCTTGATTCAGAGCCTTCTCTTTTGGAAAGTGAGTGGAATGCTTATTGGTGATTTAGCAGTTGTAGGCTATGCTGTATTCCACTGGGATTAGTTGACATCCTTTATCATCTTCATAGCTGGATTAACCCCATGCTAATTCTTTCTGTACAGCACTGTCCAGAGTTCTAGAGAAGCAGTAAGACATGATAAGCATATTACTATACCATCTCTATATCAACAAGATACAGAAAACACAAATTAATCTGCAGACCACTGTAGCATGATACAACCTATGTACCAACCCGTTATATTTCCAAATTTTATAGGATACAATGCAGATTACAGTCAAGGCTCTTGTTATTTTCTTCAGCTGTAACCCAAGCATCATAGGAAAATAACATTGGTTTTCTCAGGAAAGAGAACAGTCAGAGAAGAGGAAATTCTCAAAAGAGGCCATGTGCTATGTACTTTGAATCAAATAACCGAAAAAGATGAAAAAAGTGTCATTTAAATTTTTAGGAATTTACTTGCATTGCTAGAAATTTTTGAAACTAAAAAAAATTACCCTAAATTCACCTCTTGATACCCCTAGAAGAGATAATAAAAACATTTTTATTTAATTTTAAATTTGCTTTTTATTCCTCCTAAAAACCCTTATCAAAGATGAAGGACTTGTATGCATGCATATAAGCATAACCAATGGACACAGACAGTAGGGGGGGTGAGGGCATGTGCTGGGGGATGGGGGTGAAAGTGGCCAGGGGGAGGTCATTAAGGGACAAAGGAGACTTTAAACAATAAAGAATTTAAATTTAAAAAAATGCTCTGATGGTGCCACTCAATAGGCACATTTGATAAACAGAACCCAGGTTAGATATTGTTTTAACCTCAAAGAAACTTTTCTATTTTTAAACCTTGATGATGGGCTATGAGCATCATAAATTTTTTTATATACTCAATTCATTCTTAATTAATATTTGTCCCTGGCATTTGTTTCAGTGGATCATTTCTTGTAATTTAATGTGTAAGGATGTCTGGTGGCTTCTTCTCCGAATGGATGTGCTCATTCTGTGTCATATGTGCTATCCATTTGTTTCCTCCTCGGAAACATATGTGGTCAGCTCTGCAAGGCAGGCTGCGCCTCATCATTTATGTGCGGTGGGAGACTACAGGGCTTCCTTGTGGTAGGCCCTGTGCTTTCGAAGGTTGAATTCAGCACTTAAGTTCACCATGGTTCTGCCCTCAGGAAGGAGTGCCTTCCTTTTGTGTTTCAGGGCATTGATGCCTTCCTGTTTTCCATGCAGCCCTTTCATTGTGGAAACTTGCCAGGATTTAATAACATAAAGTCCACATTTGCTAAGGAAACATTGAATCTTAATTAGATTTCCGAGAGAGGTCATCTTAGGAAATATTCTAATTGTAATACCAATCTCTAGCTTTCATATCTGTATATCTATATCTACCTTTATATCTTTGTCTATTTATATGCTATTTTCATAGAAAGGAATTACTCCAGGCAATACCTGAGAATGAACCTGGAGGTGAACCAGTTTAGGTGGCGGGGCCAGAAGAGGTTATGTGGCTCCTTCCAGGCCAGCCTTCTTTTCTATAAGCCTATCTTTCCCCCTTTCTATTTCTTGTGCTGAATTTCCCTCCTCTTCTCATTTCCTTTAACCTTATTGGAAACCTGGTGTTATAGGCCATGTAAGAATATGAAAGGGTACGTGGTAAAGATTTAAAGATGGCCTTTACCACTGTTTATAGCAGGGGTCCTCAAACTTTTTAAACAGGGGGCCAGTTCACTGTCCCTCAGACCGTTGGAGGGCCGGACTATAGTTTAAAAAAAGCCTATGAACAAATTCCTATGCACACTGCACATATCTTATTTTGAAGTAAAAAAACAAAACGGGAACAAATACAATATTTGTATTTGCATGTGGCCCGCGGGCCGTAGTTTGAGGACCCCTGGTTTATAGTTTGCAGTTCCCTTACAGCCCAGTCATCCCTCTCATCAATATAATCATCCACATTTCATAAATAGTCCATCACTTCTTATGGTGGCATGAAAAGAAGGAAGCTTTTTTTTTTCCTAATCAGAGATGGCCTCAGGGTTTTATTTTCTTCTTGGGTTCTTGGAACAATTTTGTCTTACAGCTCCTTCTTTTGAGCTCTGAAGAAATCTTTAGATAGGAGGTAATAATAGCTAACATTTACTGACTCTAATTTATGCCACTTACTATTCTAAGTGCTTTACATGCATTAACTCATTTATTTCCATATCAGCCCTATGAAGTTGGCACACTTACTATCTTTTCATGAGTTTTATTTTTCAGTTACAGTTTATATTCAATATTATTTTGTATTAGTTTCTGATGTACAACATAAGATGCACTTATTATCTTTAATTTACAGATGATGAAGCCAAAGTACATAGAGGATAAGTAAACTTGCCCGAGGTAGCATAGCAAGCCAAGCACCTATATGCTCTGCCTGCAGATTCCACAGTTTAAATGGCTTTGCTATATTGGTATTGGTACATAGGTTTATAGTATGTTTCCCCAGATGTACAACAAGAGCATATACCATTAAGAGGGATTCCACAACTGCATAGGTTCTAGATATCAAAAGTGGAAAAGGTGAGGGATCCATGCTCTCCCCTTATGATACAACTTCCTTAAAAATGAAATGAGCACGAGTTATTATAGGAAAATCATAACATAAATAGATCATTGTCAACATGTTGCTAATGGGGACAAATGCATCAAGGCAAACTATCCCCAGATATCTGTTCCCAAAGTTGAATGGGTAAGCATGGCCTGGTGTTTAAGAGTGTATTCCTTTTCTTCCTGGGACAATTTTGATCTAGTGAAAAGAGAATCTGATATACTTTCTGCTTTTCTCTGTGGTGCCCCTCTAAGCTCAGGTCCCTGCCTAGGAGTAGATTGATTAAGGTGGTTCTCACTATTCAGGCCTCTATAACTTGTAGCCACAGATTTTGTCTCCATCGGCTCTAAATACACTTAGCTGCACTTGGTGAAGGATGACCAAGAACCATGGTTTTTAGGAATCAACCAAGATGTTAGAGTCAGTTTGCTTTATGTAGACAACATAACGGAATAGAAATAGAAAGGCAGTAAAGATGAGCTCAGGATATACTATGGAGTGAAGTTTCAGGACCCACCACCCAGTGAATACAATTCACAGAGTCATAATCCACATTTCCCATGATAATGAAATGAGACAATGGACATAATTAACTCATGTGAAGTTTAATATAAGGAATGCTGGTCATAAGCAGTAAAGAAATAAGTAAAGGGAAACCAAAAACTGGTCCTGTAGGAATCTATTTAACTACAATTATTTGTGTGAACTCTTACTATTTATGCCTCATTACCATGCAGTCTGGGTATTATTTATATCACTGCATCACATTGTATTTAATTTGCTGTAAATTTAATTTGATTGCAATAGTATATTGGCTTTTTGTCCCCATTGAGTTGATCACTGTTCTCAAATTTTAGTATGATTACTTACTTAAAACTCAAAGATAAATTGAAGAAGTATGAGTTACAACATGAGTTGTGATTTTATTTTTCAATTATAAGAACAGAAAATTAAATTGTTACCTTTACAGATTAACAAAATTAAAGAAAGGTTGAATAAAATAATCCTCAGTAAATATATATTGGGTTTCTAATGTATGAGAAATGCTTGCTGCCTAGTGATAGAAGTATTTTGCCCTAATTTTGAAAGGACATGAGAAATATCTTGGATATTCTGTAAAATTATCAGAAATGCTCTGTGATCTTTTAAAATTGAACAAAAAAAATTAGCAACTTTTTATCAATTTATTAAACTGACACTTCTTATGGCTTAGGTATACATTTGTCAAGTTATAATTTTAATTAATACTAATAGATGGCAAAGCATATACAAAATGTACTTTTTCCTTGTATTGGAAGGAATACATGATATCCAAAATAGAAACTTAAAGTTATATAATGACATATTCAAGAGGTTCAAAACTCTTTCTTTTCAGGTGTGAGAGACAGTTAAATACTTAGTGAACAGGGTAATATGATTATCTTTCTTCTCCTAAGATCTTTCTTTGCTAAGGTGTTCTGATTACTTGCTAAAGAAAGTTCAATGAGTTTTTAGTTGTAAATGAGAGCTGAGTAGTAGAAAATGTGCCAGACCGGACAATTTTATTGTGCAAACTTGTCCACTAGAGACATTCATGGAGCTGTTAAACTGCTTGCTACAAACTAGAGTTTTGGCCTTTTGTCACTTAAAACTAGGAGGAAGAGTGATCAGGGATGAAAAATAAAGAAGCCCAGGAGAGCTTAATACATTAGCAATACTATCTTTTTATTTCTTTTCAATGTACAACGAAAGAAGACATAATCTTGAGGTCCAGAGTGGTCCTAATTATTCTTGAATGTATTATATTCATTACATACAGTATAATTTTGGTAGACAGTATGAGAAGTACAAGATCTCTTGGAATAGGTCTCTGTAGGCAAATAGATGGAATGGGTGTTGGTTTAGCTAAAATAAGCAAATTTGCAACTTCAAGAGAAGAACTTTTTTTTAGAAGTCTAGGTTGCCTCATTTGTTGGAATATCCACATTTAGCTCAGTGGTGTCCTATCATAAAAACGCTACCTTCCAGTTATGATACTCTGTCAGGTCCACCTTTTGTTTTTTTATCAAATCTTTACCTATGGCCATAACCTCGCTTCAGAGTCTTATCGAATTGCCATAGTCCATTTGGGCTGCTGTAACAAAAATACCACAGACTGTGTAGCTTATAAACAACAGAAATTTGTTTCTCACTGTCTGGAGGCTGGAAAGTCCAAGATCAAGGTGCTGGCAGACTTGGTGTCTGGTAATAACCAATTTCCTAGCTCATAACCATACTTCTTTTTGCTATGGGAGGTCTCTGCCATCTTGTTATAAGAGCACTCTTTTTGCCCAGGAGGGCTCCATCCTCATGACCTCATCACCTGAAATTCCTCCCTGCAAATACATCTCAGTGGGGGAATAGGTTTCAGCATATGAATTTGGGGAGGACACAAATAATCAGTCCATAGTACAAATCTTCCCTGGATGACTATTTCCTGTTTCCCTGCCTCCACTTTATCTCCTCTATTTTTTTTTTCTTTGCCACCAATGGAATTTTTTTTTCCCAAGATGAAAACCTGATCATGCTTAAAACATGAAAAGATTTATTATTGCAAGGAGTATAATGTTAAAAAAAAATCTTGGTGTGACATAAAGGGACTTTCATTACCCAGGTTGCAAACTACCTTTTCATCTATGTCTTACCTTCTCCCGCATCCCACCTGTATTCCATAATAAAGCCATATAAACACCTTGCAGTTAAAAAGTGAGTAATTTAGGTAGCTGCTGATGAAAATGATGGTAATGATGATAAAAATTTATAATTGCATTTCCCTGTTCAAAAGGCTGTCTTAAATTTTGTAATATTAGCTGTGTCTTTCAGATACTAATTTCGAATCTGATTCCAGAATATTATGAGTACCCTTTCCAGCCAGTGACATACAGAATGCCAGCTTTTGAGGGACCTCTTTCTTTCTGTGGCTTTGCTCAAGCTGCACCTCCTACTACATTACTTCTGCACAACAGATTGATCAGTTTCTGTTGCTTCCCAGCAGCAGCCAGTGTCTGCCATACAAAGTAATGATCTCTAGCAAAATTTTATGTTGTGTCTCCCCTGCCAACTCCAAAGTGGTCAGCCTCCTTTGGCTTACCATTCTGGAACTGTGTGGGTTTCTTACAGTAGCCCAGCTCCCACAGGCCCAGGCTTTGCTGCTCACAGCTGGCTGCGCTCCAAGTCTTTGTTGCTGGAGATGCTACTGTAACATCTGTTGAGTATGGCATGTATGTAGTTACCCTCATCAATCTTAAGAATTTGGGTATGCTTTCCAGGCATGTGGCACACATTGTATAACATCAAACCTGTCTTGAAGAGAATGTTGTAGGTAAAAAACAGAAACAATCTATGGTGTGTTTTTCAAGGTAGCTTTGCTACTAAGAACTCTAAAAAACGTTTGTTGAATATTTAGATAGCATATGACCATTTTTTTTCCTGTGGAATTACCAAGTAGAGATTGTTTTTTTAAAAAAAATTGTTTTCATAATCATTTCAAAAATCAGATTCCATTAAGCTAATCAATTTTGATTGCCTTAGGCAAAGTATTCCTGATTTTAAAGTGATATATCAGAAGATAAAGCAAGTCATATAGTCACAGCTTCCATCTCGGTATTAATAACCTTTGATAATCTTGCATGAGCTCTTTTTAAAATATTTTTATTGATTTCAGAGAGAGAGGAATGAAGAGGTAGAGAGCGATAGAAACATCAGTGAGAGAGCTGCCTCCTGCATACCCTCTACTGGGGATCAAGCCTTCAACTCAGGCATGTGACCTGACTTGGAATGGAACAAGGGATATCCTCATGCATGGGAGGATGCTCAACCAACTGAGCCATACCTACCGCGCACATGAAGCCTTTCTTTAGACCAAAAGTCCCAAAAATAATTTGCTGACTAAGAAAATATTGATAGTATCCATATTTAAATATTTCTATGCTCTAAAGAACCTATACTATTGGGAAACCTGGCTGGGTGGCTCAATTGGTTGGAGTCATCCCATACACAAAATAATTCTGGGTTCTATTTCCTGTGAGGATCAGGGTCTATACCTCATTTTCAGGTTTGATCATTGCTTGGGGCACATATGGGAGGCAACCAATGTTTCTCTCTCTCTCTCTCTCTCTCTTTCTCTCTCTTCCTTCCTCCTTCCATACCCCTTCCTCTCTCTCTCAAATCAGTAAAAACATATCCTTGGGCGAGAATTTAAAAAAAAAAATTAAAAAATGGGGATAGCTATATTTTCTCTCTTTTCTCATTATATCCTGTACCATTCTCTGAATCTTGAATAGGTAGTGAGGATCTTGACTAGGTAGTTAAGATCGTTTGTTATATATACTGTAGTTGAGATTAGCAAGAAAAAAATCCTGTGCAAAATATTTAATTTCACTAATAAGGAAGAGGAAGCTCCTGAGATGTTTAATGTCAAATTCCTATTAATTAGTTTCTCAGAAGTAGAACCCAGGAAACTCAACCCACAGTCCAGGCTTCTGTGCAATAAAGAGTGTGATTGGACTTTATATAACTTTGATTTATTTTCTACAGAGAATTACCCAAAGAAGATTGTTAAAATGTTTCTATTTCTTCAGGTTCATTTATTCACCTTCATTCACTCTTCCATGCTAGTGAATCTGTGTGGGTGAGCTCTAAGCAGAAATCTTGGACAGAGTCTTATTTACTTTATATTATGATAATAGTTCAATTCCTTTTTCTGAGGATACATCTACTTTGAGCTAGGAAATGCAAAGTGCATAATACTTATGATAAAATTGAATATGTGTCTAAGATAAAGTCAAAGAATGACTTCTTAAAAACATAGAATTGATACTTTATAGTTAAATCCAAGTCACTTTAGGTTTTGTAAAATTTTCTGAGTTTAGAAAACTGAACCTCAATCTGTGGCTTGCTGGTCACTCACCCACAATGCAGTTTTTGGATAAGACCATCTTGGTTTCTGGAGAACCTGCTGATGAATTTGATAAGGGCAGCAAATGCCTATAACTTGCATCACACTCATCAATCAGGAATGCATTAGCCTTTGTGCTTTCCCAGAGAAGAATTGTTATGAAGTTCTCCAGAACCTCAGAATAAAATGAAAGCAATAGCAGACCCACTCAGAAAGATCAGTGTTCAATGGAAGTCATGTTATGTTTTTAATAAACCCTGCAGAATCACTTATGAGAAAGTATAAAGTGCTTCTTGCTGACATTCTAGCTGTAAATAATGCAGGAGTAAACACTTTAATAATTTCAATTAATTCTGAAGTGTAGCTTTAATTTTTCTAATTACAGCTGATATTTCTAAATCGGAGACTTATGGCGGAAGTTAATGCAATCTTTGCTTACCATTGCAGTTACATTACAGAACTTGCTGTTGAAGTGGAGGATGCTTTAATTAAAAATATTTTATAATCTAAAATGAGCTGTTTTAACTCCCTAAAAAAGTTTCAAGTCATGCAGTATTTTAAAATGGATATTAACTGAATTTAACTGCATTTTTAAATTTCTGTTGATTTGTACCTCAGTGTTAATAAGATGCCAGTTTTTCTTCATGGAATCAGATGGTGAATCATTGCATTAGTTCAGTAAATTCATTTGAAGAATGAACCCCTGATTGTACTCAAAGTGTATTCACATAATGCATAGTTTCTTAAAAATTTATTTGGGATAGACAAAATCACATAAGGTTATTATAGGCGATACATAGCTACTGAGTATATATATATACTCAACAAATTTCAACAAATTTTAGTGGACAGTCTTGGTACCAAATAACATATTTTGGGATCCCTGTTTATGTTCTTTCTTATCTGCAATACTTGTAATGAGCATGTTCTTTTTGTGTGTGTGTGTGTGTGTTTGTTTTTTGAGCAATTATTAGGGTCTCATTTGAAATGTATGATAACAAAAAATAAATCAAAAGACTATGATGTACCCTAGAGAGAACTCTTTAATAACCATCACATGAGTAGAGCAATAGAATGGTTTTTAAGCTTTTTTTGGAGCAGCCATACATTTTTCATGTTTGATTTAATTTATCTGGCAAAAGTTACATGTACTACCTAAGGCTTGGTCTTTATTACCAGTCAGATATCTCATGGTTTGCACATGCTATACTTACACTCATGCAGGGTAACCAATTGTTATTCTGATATTAAATACAGATACTCTGAACAATTGTAAGACTTTTAACTTCAAGTTCAGCCAGTTATCACATACATAAATTACATATTTTTTTTTCTTTATCACCTTCATTTTTTTTTAGAGAGAGAGAGAATGCAGCACCAGGTACATTGATAGGTTGAGTCCTGTACATTGTTCAGCCAGTTATCACATACATAAATTACATATTTTTCTTTATCACCTTCATTTTTTTTTTAGAGAGAGAGAATGCGGCACCAGGTACATTGATAGGTTGAGTCCTGTACATGCCCAGAGTGGGGACGCACCCTGCAGCCTAGGCATGTGCACTGACCAGGAATTGAATCCTTGACCAACTGAGTCACAACAGCCAGGGCTTTAACTTCTATGTTTGATTATCACTTTTAATTTTTCACATTCTACCAGTTCTTCAAAATGTTTACCATTACACCCAGTTTGGAGATATAGATAAATGTCACCAATACTCTGCTTAATAAAAATAACTTGTATTTTTTATTAAGCAGAGTATTTAAATATACCTGCTTATTCTTTTATTTTATACTGCCTTTAAAAATTGGTAATTAAAAAAAATGTCTTTTTGTTTCTAACCACAAAAAGACAATATTGTTTAAGAAAAAATTTATCTTGGTAATTGATAGACTATTGGGACTAATCTATTGCCTGAGTATGACACGACTCAGTAAATATGAAAAAATTAATTAACATATATACACTCATGTATGTGTGTAGCATATATGTTATATATAAACATAATTAAGTGCTTTAGGGAAATTTTATTCTTTTTCATTTTAACTTTTTATTCTTTTTTGTTCAATATACATTCTGTGACAAAATAAATGATTAATACATTTGATACAAAATAAGCAGTTCACTATTTTTAAATGTAGTGATAAGGAACCTGGGTTTTAGAAGTAGTCAAACTCAGATCATTTCTAACTCTACTAATTATGAGATTCTTAATCTTTAGCCATTTACTGATGTCAGCAAACTTTAGTTTTCTCATCTGTGAAGCAGATCTCCTATTATCTGCCTGAAGGTGTTTTGTAACATTAAGTTAGAAAGCAAGTGTAGGTATAAACGCACAAGTGTATTTGTATTTACCTGACTGTGATTATGGAGTATTAGAAGAAAAGCATTTGAAAGGAAAAGAGCTTTATTTTTTTTTAAACTGCAGATCACATGCATAAAGGGGTAAAGGTAATGACAGTGTCTGGTCCTTTCTTTTTTAGATTCTATAGTCCTTAATATACACTAGACTGATGCCTATGCATTTTTCTCCAATTACACAACATTATTATATTATGTTCTTAATTTTTAAAGTCTTATCTTAAATTTCTATGAAAAAGTACTCAAAGTAGCTATAGCTTATAGAAAAAGTATTTTAAAATGCACTTTAAGGTGGGCTTTGGAAAACAGCTAATGTTGATCACTGACATGTACATAATTCTAATTTATTATGGAAATGCATAATGACATCCATGAATCAAATTTTAAAAGTTCCCAGAACTATTAAATAATGTGGGCAAGTTGCCTTTAAGGCATAGATCTGACTCTGAAACTACACAGCAGAATGAGCCAAAAAGCGAAACCTAGCTGCCCATGGAAGATCAGCTTATTTGGTGATCCAACTGAGAAGCAAAACACTTTCTTAAAAGCCCAAATTATGTTTGCTTCACTTTGGAGAAGTTTTAAAGCCAAGAGAGTTTACTGATTTTTCCATCTTATTTGGAAGTAATTATTGGTTATTTGAGGGAGAATTCATGTAAAGCTATTCAATTAGTTGTAAGTTGGCTCAGTATCTTTTACAGTTCATCTCTGTTTTTATTTTTAATTTTCTTTTCACTATTATTTTATTTAATTAGCAGTTAACTTTAAAAATACTTATTTAAAACAGTTGCCTGGATATCTTATGGATTTCTGTCGCTACAATGGTATGGTAATGGACACTCTGATTTGAACTATGTTTCATTTTTTTTGTTTTGTTTTGTTTAGTTTTCACTCTGAAAATGGAACCTGAGTTAGACAAGAACCACACAATATAAGTAAATTAGTTACTTTAAATTCTGGGGTTAACATATGGTCTAATTATCTACTATAAAAATTATCATTTGAATCATCAAGCCAACCTGTCATTGAGCTTCTGGGGGTATGTGGGGGGGTACTCTTCTGAGTTGTTGTTTTTTTCACTCCTTGACAACATGAAGGTAAAACTCATGTCACTTCTACATCTTTAAAGTGCAAATGACTCCATATAGAAGTAGCATTTTTCATTTAATTTGATACTGACAAAGACAGACTTGGAAATCTGTATCCAGACCTCAGTGTAAGGATACCAAATATTTTATCCTCAGCTGCCCTAACCACACACCTCTGAACTAGTAGACATCTAGTGATACCTCATTAGCCAGAGTAATTGTGGCAAGGGCGTGACCTTGTACCCCTGACTCAGTCTCTCATTGGGTGGATGGTGTGAATGACGAAGTGGTTCAGTCCCAGAAGATTGTAAGCCATTCGTTCTCATTAGGCTGCCAGCCGTACAAATCCAACAACATACCAGGTTGTTTGAGAAATGCAGTGATTTATTGGAGGCATTTGTCTACCTGCCTCTCTCAAAGCAATCAGCAGTTCAAAGAACACAAATTAACTGAAAATTCAGGTATAAATAGCATCACTTTATTTTTGCTACATTAAGCTCCTTGCTTGCATTTCGACTGATTTGCTATTAATCAGTGATCTTAATTTTACAGTGCTTTACACTTTTGAGCTTAGTTAAATGAAGAGAAATATAAAAGTCATGTCTGGTGTCACTAGTAAAGATGGTAAAAGCAATATCCAGTGGAATTTTACTCAAGACATGTGCAATATAATTTATCGTTTACTCTCAGAACTAGAAGGGAACTGTCCTCTGTAATGACCAGTAAAGAAAATTATATATAATCTCCTGGTTTAAGTTTATTCTACACAATAGATGACAACTGATATACTTGATTGAAAATAGGAAAGATAGAAGCATAACTCAAAAGGGAGTTGAACTTTTCTTTGTAGGAAGAAAGGGGAAAATGTAAATACTTCCTGTTTTAATGATGATGTAATCTTTCTGTGTGTTGAATATATTTTTGAAAACAAAGTTGTAATAGCAATGAGAGAGAAATTACTTGAAAAAAAGGCACCTTCCTGGGATAGAAGAAAATTTCGAATTAAAATTTTTTTTCTGTCTTTGCAAATAAAAGAAAATGTTTTCAAGGTTACAAATAGGCTTAGATTTTTAAATGGAAATGCATATTTTGCTTTAAGCTTTCCCCTCATTTGAAAATAGCTTATTAAAATCTCTTTGGCTCAAGTTCCAAAATGTTGTCTGTCTGCCAAAATTCTTAGAAGAATTCCCAATTCTCTGTATTAATATGAAGTGTGTCATATATATTGAAACAGGATTATTCATGATGCATCCTTAGAGAAATATAGACATATTTGGAACAAGTACACAGTTCTGCAGCTACTTGGTGACCTCTAAATCACTGTTATTCTATATAAAACTTATGGTCTAGGTTTAACCGGTTTACAAGTATAAAATGAGGTCATATTTGCAATGATATCCAATTAAGAATGACTTTGAGCTCTGATGTTTTTAACTGCAGGAATTTGGGGTCTTAATGTCCGTTTTAAGTTTTACTTATGCCTTATATATGTCTTCATGAGCAATCACTCTTACATGTGCTCTAGAACTTTATTTCTGAAATTCTGGTTTATGGACTAGCAGCAAGTGTGTCACCTGGCAACTTTGAAATGTAGAATCTGAGGACCCTCCCAGGCCTTTTGAATTATCTTTAGTTAACAAAGGTGGTACCTATTAAGGATTGAAAAGCACTCCTTTAGAATTCAACTCCATGTCTCTCTGTGTTTACTTGTCAAAGTGCCCTGTCACATTATATACTGCCAGAGGGTATAATGAGTCACTGCTTGGCCATGTATAACTCACATGGCTGTTACTTGTAGCTGGGGTTTCAGCTCGGTCCTTATGAGATGCTTATAATGTTTCATCCCCTCGTACATTCTCCCATTGTCTCTCCCTTCCACTCTCTCTAGAAATCAATGGAAAAATAAGTTATTTTATTTAAAAAAAGAGAAATTGGTAGAAATAAGGAGAAATTCGCTTAAATTTTTTAATAATTTTTTATTGATTTCAGAGAGGAAGGGAGAGGGAAAGAGATAGAAACATCAATGATGAGAGAGAATCGGTGATCGGCTGCCTCCTGCATGCCCCCTACTGGGGATTGAGCCCAAAACCTCGCAACCCGTCATGTGCCCTTGACTGGAATATAACCTGTGCGTACATTCTCCCAACCACACTGTAATTTTAAATACCCTTTTCTAAAGTTTTGGGGACAAAGATATTTAGTAATTATAAAGTATAACTTAGAATTGACTGCTAAACTTACTTTATTTTTTAATAATTTTTTATTGATTTCAGAGAGGAAGGGAGAGGGAAAGAGATAGAAACATCAATGATGAGAGAGAATCGGTGATCGGCTGCCTCCTGCATGCCCCCTACTGGGGATTGAGCCCAAAACCTCGCAACCCGTCATGTGCCCTTGACTGGAATATAACCTGTGACCCTTTAGTCCATAGGCCGACACTCTATCCACTGAGCCAGAACAGCTAAGGGCTTGGCTGCCCATTTTAATATCTTCTAGTCCGTAGGCTCAGATTTGTCACCAGGATCCTTGTAGGACACCTCCTTAATTAGCTCAAAGCTCCTTGCCATAAGACCCTTTCTCATACATATTGGACCTATGCTTTTGAGGAGTGTAGACCCAACTTCTAGGAAATTTTGGCAGAATAAGAAGATTCTAACTCACTTCAGTCCTGAACTCACCACTAGAGTTCCCATGTGTTGATCTAGGTTAGTCCTGCATGCCCCCTGCTGGGGATTGAGCCCGAAACCTCACAACCCCTCATGTGCCCTTGACTGGAATATAACCTGTGACCCTTCAGTCCATAGGTCGACACTCTATCCACTGAGCCAGAACAGCTAAGGGCTTGGCTGCCCATTTTAATATCTTCTAGTCCGTAGGCTCAGATTTGTCACCAGGATCCTTGTAGGACACCTCCTTAATTAGCTCAAAGCTCCTTGCCATAAGACCCTTTCTCATACATATTGGACCTATGCTTTTGAGGAGTTTAGACCCAACTTCTAGGAAGTTTTGGCAGAATAAGAAGATTCTAACTCACTTCAGTCTAAGACTCACCACTAGAGTTCCCATGTGTCGATCTAGGTTAGACCTTATAGGAATGATCTGATAGAAATGTTGCACAACAAATTATTCTCAAACTCATTCATATCTAGCAGTTCCTGTGGTCAGGAATTTAGGCATAAGTCTTTGTTTTACTAAGGTTGCAAATATCAAAAAATTTCTATATGTGAAACGGCACCAGAGTTAAGTTAGGGTTTTTCAAAATGTTGACACGCCAAGCTCAAAAGGTTTGCCATCACTGCCTTATAGGAATGATCTGATAGAAATGTTGCAGAACAAATTATTCTCAAACTCATTCATGTCTAGCAGTTCCTTTGGTCAGGAATTTAGGAGTGGCTCAGCAGGGTGGATCTGCCTCAGAGTCTCTTAAAAAGCTGCAGAGAGCCAGGGGTGGGGGGTGGGGGACTGTAGTCCCCCAGGCCCCTCAGGCTTGAGTCTAAGTTGGAGGCTTCAGTTCCTCTGCCTGTGAGTTTCCTAGGGCTGCTATGGCATGGCAGGAGACAGAGAGTGAGGGAGGGAAAGACGAATGGAAAAAATGCCATGCTGCCTTTTATGACCTAGTCTCCCAGTCACTCTGATTGCATTCAAGAGAAATGAGTCACTAAGTGCAGCCCACAACCATCAAGTGGGAATTATAAAGGGTGCGAATACCAGGAGTTTGGAAGAACTGGGGCCATCTTGGAGGCTGCTCCCACAGCCTTTTCCTCAGCATGATTGGTAAGTGTTCCTTCCTTCAAGATACGACCTTGTTCTCTGCTTCAGGCAAGGCATTGTCACCACATTGTACCATAAATAAGACTAGACATGCATTAAGATCAACAGGGGGTCTCCTTTGCACTGTTTTAAATAAACAATATTCCACATGGGAGGACAACCCTCCTCAAATCCTTTCTGAAGCCTTTCCATCTTGGCTCACAAACCAAAACAAGACAAAATGAACAGATCCACAGGATCCTTTCATTTTCACAAAAACACTCAATAGAATAAGCATGGATGGTGTCATTTATACACATAAAAGATAAATTAATACTTCTTCCCTTAAACTTGTTCTTCACTCGCAAAACCCTTCCCCTGTTCCCCCCTGCACACATGTATGCATATAGTTTGCATCCTATACCAGCTATTCAGTTTTCAATATAAAATATCTTCATCCAGGCTGATAGTGACTATGTGGTTCTCCACTAGAAATATTGGGTTGATTAGATAATGGAAAAGACTGCTTCAAAAATGGATTTGATAGAGAATGGATAGCCATATAATAGTGTAATCACACAATGGAGTATTATACAGCAATGCAAAAGAATATACTAGAGTTATACTCACAAATGTGAATGAATCTCAAAATATTGTGTGCTTATTGAAAGAAGCCAGAGACAAAAATTGTTTAATATGTTTTCATTTTTTTTTATAGCAAAAGTGGAGATTTATTGAAGAATAAGTACAGACTCCCAGATGTGGAGAGGGAAAGGGTCCCCAGTATGTTTTCATTTATATAAAGTTCTAAAACAGGCAATACTAATTCATAGTGTTAGACATCGGACCAGTGGTTGCCTGAGAGTAAGAGAGGGGAAGTAATTACATGTCTTGGGGTAGTAATTACGTTAATATACATATTTAACAAATTTAAATATTAACTTAAGTGGGTGCATTTAATTGTACATAAGTTATATCTCAGTAAAATGGATTTTAAAAATGTAAAAATAAAATGAGTTTGCTAGTTCACATTGTGTGGACAAAGGTATTTGTAATAATTATGTGACATTTTCCAACTTCCACCTACTCTTACACAATAATATGAAGTGAGTTTCAACCTGAGAACTTTGATTCATGTGACTTGTCTTAAGGTATTACATTTGAATCTTGGGGATTATCACTTTCATCAGTTGAACAGATGTTTATTTTGAAAATATTATAGATTACTGCTTTGTTACCCTTGACACAGTTATCAAAATTGGATAATTAGATTTGATCTGTTACTTTTTTAGTGTTTTCTTTATTTTTGTACTTCTTTCTTTAACTTGAGTTTCTTTAAGCCTCATTATCTACCAGTTACAAATGGAGTCACATTAATAGTAATAACATACATTTATATTTTTTAAGCCTCAATGGAGGATATGTTTTTATTGGTTTTTAGAGAGAGAGAGAAAGGGAGAGAGAGAGAAACATCAATCAGTTGCTTCCCATAAGCACCCGGACTAAGGTTCAAAGCCCCATCCTAGGTATGTACCCTGACCAGGAATTGAACCCACAACCTTTTGATGAATGGGATGATGTTCCAACAAACTGAGTCACCTGGCCAGGGCATAAGTTTAATTTTTAATTGAAATTTTTTAGTTTATACATATTCTTAGGAAAATGCTTCTCAAGTATATTGGGGAGTCCCAGGCAGATATTTCACATGTGTTCAAATACACATTCAATCAGAGGACAGAGCAGCTATCCTTTGTTTTCTGCAAATGTTTTTCTCTTTTCCTGATTCTAAGTCTTATACTTCGCAATACCATGTCCGCCTGGCATCCTCTGGCTGCCACTGGATCCCTCAGGTCCTGTTCTCTCCTGTCAGGAATTTGCTGGGCCCAGGGTTTCCATTCTGACATGGTAATTCATTAGTGAGCTAGACAAGAATGTCTCTTTCCTGCCCCCATCCCCCCTTTAACTTTCTGTCATACTTAGGTATAGGATTGCTCTTTATACTCTATGCCTTAGTTATTTTATTGAAACAGTGCCTTCAGTTTTACTTATAAGTTCCCTTGCAACTCTTTCTTTGCTTCATTGGACTCACATGTGAAACTGAACTCTGGGTTCTTTTGAGTGTCTGGCTCCACACTTCATTGATGATTTCCTTTCTTCTCCTGTGACTAAATCTCTTTTATTCTGTCAAGTTTAACAGGTCTGCCTCCCTCTCCTCTTAAGCTATGTTCTATTTCAAGGGTATTCTCAGTTTTGCTCGATAACAAAATTTCTCCAAGTCCATTTGACTTGTTTATTAGACACACAAAGACATTTCTGAAAGCACTGTTGAGGTTCATGTGAGGATTCCTACTACGTTTTCTGGCACTCAATTAGTTATTATTTCAACTTTATGTAGAGTTAAAGGCCCGAGTCCTGATAAGATACTATACATGAGAGAAACTGAAAAGCTTCTTTTAATCCAAACCTGTTAAGTCATTGAGAAAACCTCTACTCAGTTTCTCCATCAGCTAAATGAGAGTGTTCTACTTCATTAGTTCTTCAGGAAGAACTTCTCCCTTGATAAGGCTAATATTTCAGTGGGAGAAATAGGTAATATAACATTTTAAATATATAGATATATTAAATACTAAGAAGAAAAACAAGGCACTGAAGAGCTGGAGGCAGTGTTGAAGTAGGGTGTAACATTTAAATATAGTGGACAAGAGAGGCTTTCACTGAAAAGAAGGCATTTGAGTAAAAAGGTTATGGAATAGATGCATGTTTAAGTGTCTGACAGCTTCTTCTTGAGAAGACATCAAAGGTGATAATTTCTCACATTGAAATATAATTAGTAATTCCTTCTTCAATAGAAAATGTTAATAATAAGCAGTGTTCCCGTATTCAGTGTCTACATTAATTTTGAATACTGTCTTTAAAGTCTAAGTAATATGCTCTTCTGGCATCAATATTACAATGTGAGTTCTAATTCTAAGGCTGGGCCATTTATCCAGGTAAATGAGATTAAAACCTATTTTTGGTTTCATTGTTTAATCATGTGTTCGTGGATACACCAAGCCTCAGTGGCATCTTAATGGTCCCACACAGGCATAGTAACTTAATAGCATTTGTCAGAGCACCTCCCAGTGGAGCATCCCCGCTTCCGAAATGCTTATTTCTGTCCTGAGCATCCTTTTAGTCCCTTGCTTTATATTGCCTGCGAAAGATCGCAGACCTTGGAGTTACACACATTTTGATTTGAATCCTGGCTCCTAAATTTAATGACTGACCAGGTGCTGAGAACACTTAATAATGTGCTGTTGTTGTGGAGCACATATTTTGAGTCCAGCATTATGTAAGGTCCTGAAGATAAACCAGTGCCTAAAAAAGTCACAATCCTGAAATTCATACTTGCCTCCTCATAGATGAGTTATCCCATTCTTTCTAAAACACTTTTTACAGAGCACTTCCTAACTTACAAAGCATTATCTCCTCGGACTCACTAGATACTTAGTCCAATGGGTGTTGAATTGATCTTTTATTTATCTTTTTGGGGGATAATCCTTGTATATGAGCTATATTTCCATCTAGTAAACCAGCAATATGAACTTGACTTTTTTCTAGCAAGGTCTGCTTTCATTCAATGTTCAGTTCTATCCCCCCTTTCAGCTTTCATTGAGCTCTCTGTGTTTTTGTTTTTTCTTCCCTTCATCTGTGTTTGTAGAGCATTTGTATCTACTCCTGAGCTCCGTGGTTCTCACACTCGACCGCGTGAAATTGTGAAAGGCAGAGACCAGATCTCCAGTTTGGCACCTTAAGTACCTGGTTCAGTGCTGAGAACAGTATATGTGAACATAGTCCTTAAGTGTGGAGGTGTAAGCGAGCCTGTTATCCTTTGGTGACAAGCTCTGTGCTCCTGGCCATTTAGTTTCTCCAAGTGCCAGTTTATTTTTCTTGAATGGATGTAAGGGCTGTTGTGAGGGATAAACACAGTAATATGGATCAGGACCACTTACCAATGTCTGTTACCCTGTAAGCCTTCCCCAAATATTCTTACCTCGTCACCTCCTCTTCCAATGAAACTTCTCCTCCCACACCTAGTAACGATGATGACGGTGATGGTGGTGATGATGATAATACATTTCCATTGTTAGGAAGAAGATGCTGTGTGGATTAAGTTGAAAAGGCTCCCTGTACTGTAGATACTCATTAATTCAAGTTGATAAATAATGTTTATTGAGCCTTTATTAGTCCATAGCACTAGAATGAATACATGTTGTATAGATACTTGTGAGTGAATACAGTTTTCTCCAGACTATAATTTGGTCGAGAATATTTTAGTGTTTCCCACTCAGGAGGGAGGCAGGGCTGCAGATGCCTGAGCTGCTCTCTGCCTCCTCGTTCCGGGTGGAAGTAGGACCTCGGCTGCTCTGACCTGTGTGTGTGTTATCTGACAGCGCGACCCTTCATGCTTCCCCTTTCACCACTTCACTCTGTCAGTTACAAACACCGCCAGTGATTTGTTGTTAGTGCTAAATATCACCTTGAAATTTAAACACTGATTTTATTTATTAGATGTTACATTTCTAGGATCATGATGGTGAAAGAGCCGGTCTTTAATGTCTACTCTTAAATTTTATAGAGAAAAATAGCAAAGATGGTTTCATATAAAATGCAAAGGATGCGTGAATAAGCATTGATTTAACATTTTATAGGGTTAAAAAACAAAGAAAAACCTTTGTAAACTGAGACTATTTAACAATCTGAAAGTTTATCTTGACAACAAAAAGCATCCGTTATAAATGGGTGTGTGTGTACACACACTTGTACATTTTTGAAAATTCATTTGACAGTTGAAGGTACCTTGCTCTTTTCTAAGAATCAAGTAAGAGGGAAATAGCATTCTATACAATTTAGTCATTGCTACATTTTGGTTTTCAAGGAAATTTTATGCCCACAAGCAAACCTGATGAAATGCATATAAGAATGTAGTTCATCCTTTTTAGATTCTTAGAATCATTGTGGCTTGGTTCCCTTATGACTAACTGCAGATTTACGTAGAATTGTCATGTAATTTTTATGCCTCAAAATAGTGCTTTTTTGACATCTTCTCTGAATATTTTCATTCTCATGACTGTTCCTTTTCTTGTCACTTTTTATTGAGCTGAATATAGCAATTTGAGGTTGGCATGATACCAGTCTATATTTAGCATTCTTTCTTGTAAAGTTTCTCTCACCATCTCTCTGAAGGCTATAAAGATACAAGGTTCACATTTTTTCTCATTGTATGGTCATAGTTCATGCCATTTAATCCTAGGAAAAAATAATTATATATCTTTATTGAGTCTACTATGTCTCTCATTGAAAATTGTGGAGATAGATTTATTTGTTTGATAACTAAAAACAGGAATCTCAGACAAAAATTTGATTGCTTAAATCTCATAATTTATTTTTTATGTAAGTTTTTATTGGATTGTGTTTTGTAAAGCTCATCTTACCTGAATAGCTTCACATAAATATCTCATGTTAGGTATGACTCTTCTCATAAAATATTTATATTTATAGTTTTGTACTCACACTGTATTCCTTTCCACTTATGTACATTAAATTTCACGTTACCCTTGCTAACCTGGTTATATCCCTGAGTAGAATTCATTTACATAAGACTTCATGCATTTCTTTTTAGTTTGTGAGATGTTATTTTTGTTATCTACGGTGTTAAAAATATCAAAAATGGAAAAATAATCACTGTTATCCTGAAAAGTCTCCAATATTTTGACAAGGGCTCCCTTTCCTACACACTTGTATGTATGCGCATGCGTGCATGTGTGTGTATGTGTGCTTTATCTGCTAATCTAAGTTCATTTGTTTATACTCATAGTATTTAGAGACCTTAAATTTCTTTCTTTGTTTACTTAAAGAAAAAAAACATATTAAACTGGCTCTTACATTCAGTATACCTGTTGTTGCAGTTGTTAACATGGTGTTATATGATACTATGATATTTCTCCATCAAGTTTTCAGCCCTGAAATTCTTTGGGGTTTGAAGTATTCATTTTCTAAAATGTTTTGGGAGAAATGTAAATGTTTTCATCTTGAATTGCATAATAGGTTCCTTTTTGACATCTAAAGATGAATTTATTTAGTTAAACAAGTTATCTTCTGATCAATAAGATTGGATGAGAGTGGAAGGCTGTGTAAAACATATAGAGTATGAGCTACTGTCTAAAGATGGCCTTGATCAATGGAAAATTGCACAAATAATCATGAATGGGAGAAAGAACTAAATATTAATAATAATTATTATAACCTATTTCACAGTTTATTTTAGGGTGTTCAGAATTTTAAAATATGATTCCAAAGAAGATAAAATTAGCTTGCTATTTTAGATCATCATTATTTATTTATTGTATGAAAGTTCAAATTTGTTACATAATATATCATGCTACTTTTGGCCTAAGCATAGTTTGGTCAAAGGTCTACAAAGAAATTAATTTTCCTTTGGCAATGGGGTCAAATGTCTGGTTCAGAAAAAGCCTAAGAGGTTCCCCATGTTAAACAACTAGAGCCAGTTCCTTCTTTTTGCTCACTCATATAGTCATCCATTGAACAAAACTCTTCTGCATCCAACTCTATATTAAGTCTTTGGACAGATGAATAGGAACTGGTGCTTTCCTCAGTGGATTATCTCTATTGATGTATGTCATTTGTTGGGATGAAAATAGCTTTCTCCCCGCACTGTATTAAGAAAGAATCATAATAATTTAGTATTTACAAAATGGGAAAGTATCTGTATAATCATTTACGTTCATTTGGGAACCAGTTAAATTCATGCTAGACTATGGGTTTTAGGAATGAGGTCTCCGTGAATGATGAGCTATAGTTCTTAGTTTAAGCTTATGATTTTATTTCTTGTATACTGAGACTTGTGCTTTTATGAAAGACCTATCAGAAAACATAATTAAGCAGAATATCAGGATACGTAAACATTCAATTTTGCTTGATCTGCTTGGGTCAGTATTATAATACAGAAATCACTCAAAAATTTATCAGTAACTTAGTTGAAGTCATTAGCATATTGGTTATACTTGTAAATTTTTATGACTACCAAGTTCATGGTGCCACCAGCCCACCAGTCCCTGTGCAGTCTCCCAGTCTTTATCTCTCACTCTCTACTCCTCTGATTTCACGGCCCAGTTTTTGATCTCTTTCTTAGCAATATCCTGCATGCCATCATTTTCTTCACGTTTTATATACCATCCACTTACAGTTTTTATTTTCCATAAGCCATACTTGCCTGGCTAGGCTTAATTGTAGATTAGCCCAGTATTATTAGTTATGCTCTTATTTCTGTCAAAAACATGTCTCACCTTTGCCTCCATCCACCCTATCTTATTCCACTTCTATTATCAACTTACATATTAGCTTAAATATTAGTTCTTATTAAGTAAACCATTTCTTTCACTGCAAACCAGGTCAGGTTACCCCATTCTTGACTTTCAGAGTAGCTTGGAATTATTTCTTTACAATGTTTATTCATTACAATTGTTTGTATACCTTTTCTTTAATTTAATATTAATAATTCTTCCAGAATATACTTATTTTGATCAGAGTTCTGTGCCTGTCTTGTTTATACAGTTCTTCAGAGCATAGGGAGAATTCAGTAAATTTAAAGTAAATGGATGGATGCATATTACATCTGCTCTAAAACTGAAATAATCGAGAATAGATGAGTAGTAATACCAGATATGTGGTGTAGGAGACTTCTAGCATCTCTTCAAATTCTGAGTCTGTGCTTTTTCTAGATGAAAATGAAAGAACAATTAATGTATCTACATAATATGGGTGTAATAGGAAAATACACTAATGGAATATATATTTTAACTAGAGGCCCAGAGCACGGATTCATGCACCAGTGGGGTCCCTCAGCCTGGCCTGCACCCTCTTGCAATCCGGGATCCCTCGGGGGATGTCGGGCTGCTGGTTATGACTAGGCCTGTGGGGATTGGGCCGAAACCCGCAGTCTGACATCCCCCCCAGGGATGTAGCAGTGCGGAAGCAGCAGGTGACTGGGGAGGAGCCCGAGCCGGGCACCACGCCACTCCCTTTCATCCCAGCCCTGCTGCACCTGCCACCCCTGCCGCTGCTTGGTAGCAGTAGTGCTGCCGTGGAGGAGGGAGAGGCTCACACTGCTGCAGCTGTGCTCGCCAGCTGTGAGCCCAGCTTCTGGCAGAGTGGTGCTCCCACTGTGGGAGTGCACTGACCACCAGGGGGCAGCTCCTGTGTTGAGCATCTACCCCCTGGTGGTCAGTGCACATCATAACAACCAGTCGACTGGTTGTTCCGTCGACCAGTTGCAATGGTAGCTTAGGCTTTTATATATATAGACTAGAGGCCCGGTGCACAAAAATTTGTGCACTCGGGGGGGGGGGGGGGGGGC
>NW_005365409.1:223145-224677 GCF_000412655.1 Myotis brandtii | reverse complement strand
CAGAGGCGCAGGGCAATCAGGGGATTGGGGAGCTCCCCCCTATCAGGCACAGGGCAGGGCCCGTGGGGGGGGGTGGTTGGGGCGCCGCACCCTGTCACACACAGAGCTGCAGGGCGATCAGGGGGTTTGGGCGCTGCCCCCTGTCATGCTGATCCCGGTGCCGGGAGCCTCGCTGCTCCGCTGATCCCGGTGCTGGGAGGCCTATTACCCTTTTACTATATAGGATAGAGGCCTGGTGCATGGGTGGGGGCTGGCTGGTTTGCCCTGAAGGGTGTCCTGGATCAGGGTGGGGGTCCCCACTGGGGTGCCTGGCCAGTCTGGGTGAGGGGCTGAGGGCTGTTTTCCGGCTGGCGAGTGACTAAAGCTTCCAACCGCTCCTTGTTTTCTTCTCTTTTTTTTTTTTTTTTTCTGGGCCAGCTTTAGCTCTGAGGCCTCGCTGCTGAAAACATCGATACAATGTTGCGGTCCGAGCCCGGCTGAATGGAAGCCCTTTTCTGGGGTTTTGTTTAGCTTCTTATTTGCAACATAGTATATAGTTGCTTAGAGTTGCAACTGAGAGGCTGGCAAGTTAGGCGGGGAACGTTGGAGTCTGCAGCAAGCAAGCCTCGTGCTCGCTTCAGTGCCTGGCTGCCGGCCGCCATCTTGGCTGACAGTTAATTTGCATATACTCACTGATTAGCCAATGAAAAGGGTAGCGGTCGTACGCTAATTACCATGTTTCTCTTTTATTAGTGTAGATAGTGTGAATTTGCGAGTTGTAGCATTAATTCTAACTTGATATGAGTACAACATGAATTTCACATTTTGTTCAAATCTTATATTTTAGATTGGGTCAGAATACCAACAGCATAGGCTATGCTAAAAGAGAATGACAAAATTAACAGGAGAGCAGTATGAGAAATTAAAGTTCAGGTGTAGAAATTGACCTTTATTGATGAAAAATGGGTAATGGCTCATGCTGTTTATTATTGACCAATAGTTTTTCCCAGGTTCACATTAACCCAGGAGCATGTTGTGCTATATATGACTTTAATATGGTTTGATCCCCCAGGATATGCTGTACTTTCTGTAAGGAATAAAGGGCAAGACTTTCCAACAGCACTTGATCAAATCTCTAGAAAAAACTATGTTTGATATTTCATCTCTGCCAAAAGGCTACCATACTATCCCAAACATTCCCAACTTCAAAATTTAGGCACCCTTGAGTGGTAGGGGTTATAAATTCAGTGTTCTTGAATTTTTTTTTTTTAATTTGTGGCAATGTTAGAAGATTTCACTTTCTTATCAGCAGTGTAGCGTGATGGTGATTATCTTGTGAGAAATATCTACACTAATAAAAGAGAAACATGGTAATTAGCGTACGACTGCTACCCTTTTCATTGGCTAATCAGTGAGTATATGCAAATTAACTGTCAGCCAAGATGGCGGCCGGCAGCCAGGCACTGAAGCGAGCACGAGGCTTGCTTGCTGCAGACTCCAACGTTCACAGCCTCACTTGCCAGCCTCTCAGCTGCAACTCTAAGCAACTATAT
>NW_005365409.1:186861-221972 GCF_000412655.1 Myotis brandtii | reverse complement strand
ATCGGGCCAAAACCGGCTCTCCGACATCCCCCGAGGGGTCCTGGATCGTGAGAGAGTGCAGGCCAGGCTGAGGGACCTAACTGGTGCATGATTGGGGCTGGGGAGGGATGCTGGAGTGCTCCAGGGTGTGTCCACTCGTCTCACTCAGTCCCAATTGGCCAGACACCAGCAGCAAGCTAATTTATCAGTCGGAGCATCTGTCTGCTGGTAGTCAGTGCATGTCATAGCAAGAGGTTGACTGGACTCAGCATATCATTAGCATGTTACGCTTTGCTTTGTTGAACGACCAGACACTTAGCATATTAGGCTTTTATTATATAGGATAAAAGCCTAAGCGACAGTTTGAATGTTCGACCAGTAGCTATGATGTGCACTGACCAACAGGGGGCAGAAGTTCTGACTGGTAGGTTAGTTTGCTGCTGGGGGCCAGCCAGTCGGGACTGAGCAAGATGGGCTGGACACACCCTGGGGCCCTCCCGCAGTCCCTCCCCATCTGGCCAACCTCCCGTGTCCCTCCCTGGCCCCGATTGTGCACCCGTGGGATCCTTCGGCCTGGCCTGCACCCTCTCGAAATCCAGGACCCCTTGGGGGATATTGGAGAGCTGGTTTTGGCCTGACGGTGGAATGACTGGTCACTGTGACATGCACTGACCACCAGAGTGAAGATGCTCAATGCAGAATCTGCCCCCTGGTGGTCAGTGCGCTCCCACAGGGGGTCTGCCGCTCAGCCAGAAGCTGTGCTCAGGGCTGGCGAGTGCAGTGGTGGTGGCGGGAGCCTCTCCTGCCTCCGTGGCAGCACTAAGGATGTCCGATTGCCGGCTTAGGAGTGGGCCTAAGCTGGCATTCGGACATCCCTCGAGAGCTCCTGGACTGCAAGAGGGTGCAGTCCAGGCTGAGGGACCCCTACCCCCCTGCCGAGTGCACTTGTCAATCTCCTTTCAGGAATAGAGTGGTTATAACTATGTTGTCTCAAATTTCATGTATCTAGATCTATATACATCTCTTTCCTCAAAAGTTAGAATATTGTTAAGATGACTGGATAATTTTAACATTGACATATTTCTTCTGAGACTTAATATTGTTTCTTATTTGTTGAACAAATACTTCCTCAGTATACTTTATATGCACCAGATACTATTCTAGGTACTTTATGAGTATTAACTTTTAATCTTCAGAATAACTTATGTGGGAAGGATGACTTCTGTCTTTATTTTAGAAATGGAGAAATTGAAGTGCAGATATGGCATTGAACTTGCCTAAATGTACACATCTGTGATGTGGAAGAACTAAGATGGGAACCCTGGCGCCTAAGTAGCCTGGCGCCTAGGCTCCTGTGTTTTGCTGACTCTTATTGAAAGAGCACTTACCATGGACTGAATGTTTGCTAGCCCCAAATTCATAGGTTGAAACCAGAATGTGAGGGTATTTGGAATGGGGAGGTTTTGAAGAGTTAGTAGGTCACGATGGTGGGATTTCCATGATGGGATTAGTGTCTTTATAAGAACAGAGTTTGCTCCCTCTCTCTCTACCATGTGAGGATACAATGAGAAGAAGGCTGTCTGCAACTAGAAAGAGGGCCTTCACCGAGAATCCAACTATGCTGGTATCCTGTTCTTGGACTTCCAGCCTCCAGAACTTGGAGAAACAAATGTTTGCTGTGTAAGCCACCCCGTATGTGGTATGCTATTATAGCAGCTCAAACTGACTGAAACAGCAATGTTTCTCTCACAAACATTTCCTATACTTGAGACAAATCAGTGAATTATTTGGTTCTCATTAGACATGCATGTCTTTGTTATATTAAGATCTGTGTGTGTATACTGATACTTTCAGTGTAGCAGATAAAATGATATTGTGGAAAGAAAAGTGATTTAAGGATCATATACTCCTAGGAATGTGTACAGATACACTACCCATGTGAAACAGTGCAAATCATTTTATCTCCCTGAGACCTAGTTTCTTCCTCTGTGGGTTAGGTCCTATAATTCATAAATGCCATGTATTATTATTCACAATGTTTTAGTATATGGCAGTTTGCATTACTACTCATAAATACTATTATTACTGGTACTGCTGTATCACTGTAGGATACCACAGTTCTGATAGCATTTCTATTCAAACCCATATCTATTCATAAAATAATTGAAGTGATATGTATTAGCAAAATTTTGTGTCTTAAAAATAGAAGAAAAAAGTAAAGGAAGCTAGTAAATTTAAGAGTATCAGAAAATGCTTTAAGCCAATATTATGTTCATAGCAGATAGACCAGGGGTGGGCAAACTTTTTGACTCGAGGGCCACAATGGGTTCTTAAACTGGACCGGAGGGCCGTAACAAAAGCATGGATGGAGTGTTTGTGTGAACTAATATAAATTCAAAGTAAACATTATTACATAAAAGGGTATGGTCTTTTTTTTTTTTTTAGTTTTATTCATTTCAAACGGGCCGGATCTGGCCCGCGGGCCGTAGTTTGCCCACGGCTGATATAGACACAGACTTGTATTTGATTTTAAAGGATGTATATATTGATACAGTTTTATACACTATTGATTGAAATAAAAACACATTATCAAGACACAGTGTAATGTTTTTGTTTTTGTTTTTAATGTATTTTTTATTGATTTCAGAGAGGAAGGGAGAGGGAGAAAGAGATAGAAACATCAATGATGAGAGGGAATCATTGATTGGCTGCCTCCTACATGCCCGCCACTGGGAATTGAGCCTGCAACCTGAGCATGTGCCCTTGCCTGGAATCGAACCTGGAATCCTTCAGTCCACAGGCCAATGTTCTATTCACTGAGCCAAACCGGCTAGGGTGACACAATGTAATGTTTTATTTCAAAAATGACATAATCATATAAACATTATTTTTATATTCTAGCGAGCGTGCTAGAAAGTTATAGTGACACCAATGTTATCTCATTGGAAGGTTGTTTAACCTTATATGAACTAGATCTTTTGCTAGAATGTGTTATTGGTACTATAAGGAAAAGGAGTTAGGTTATGTTCTTCTGAGTTTAATATAAGACAAAATAAAGTATACTACTCTTAAATCATGTAATTAAGCTAGAACAACAAAGAGTTAAACCTGTGATTCTGATTTCTATTGATTTCAAAATTGAACAGAAAACCAGTATGAGTGAAAATGACAATGTTGACGGCTATTACTGATTCACAACATATATTTGGGCATACAGTAATCTCAATTAAGCAAATCTTAGTTATTTCCTTCCAGAGAGAAATAAATGAGGGTGTGAATTCCAAGTATTGATCAGTCTCATTTCTATATGATGACTCATCTAGCAGCTGAATAAGGACTTGGTAATCAACAATTCCTATTGGGCTTCTTCTACATTTTTGTTTAAAGAAGTGAAATCCCTAAAATAAAATAAAAAATACCCTCAAAAGCAGTTATTACTTTGAGAACATAATATAAAATTTTGTAAGTATGAATTTGTACTGGTTTTCTTTCTGTGATAAAATAATATGTATTGTAATATGTTCCTTAACCAAAATTATTGTCATCTGTGTAATTGTCCTTAGGTTAGAAGCTTCAGATGATGTTCAAGAAATTCTCATTGCTATACCTTGAACCTGATATTTAGTTTAGCTCCCTCTTGGTCCTATAGTATAAACATAAATTATAAGCTTTGAAGAGTCTATTGGATTTTGGTTATTGTAAGGACCTCTAAAACTATTTTAGTGATGGTATTGATATCCTATATGTGTACATTCACTTGTTTTAATCAATAAACTATATTAAGTTCTGTGTTGATTTCCTGTTTATATATGAGTGCTTCATCATCTAGTCTTGCAAATCATGTTTGATCAGTGCATTAGTTTCCTGTTGCTGCTGTAACAAATCATTATAGACTTCATGATCATCTTTAAATTTGGGGAGGTCATAAGTCCAAACTGGGGCTCACTGAGTGAAAATCAAGATGTCAGCAAGGCCACATTTCTTCTAGAGCAGCGGTTCTCAACCTGTGGGTCGAGACCCCTTTGGGGGTCAAACGACCCTTTCACAGGGGTCACCTAAGACCATCGGAAAACACATATATAATTACATATTGTTTTTGTGATAATCACTATGCTTTAATTATGTTCAATTTGTAACAATGAAATTGGGGGTCACCACAACATGAGGAACTGTATTAAAGGGTCGCGGCATTAGGAAGGTTGAGAACCACTGTTCTAGAGGCTCCAGGGGGTAACCCGTTTCCTTGGCCTTTCCACCTTCCAGAGGCTGCCTGCATTCCTAGGCTTGGAACCCCCTTCCATCTGCAAAGTCAGCAGTTAAATGTGCACTCGGCTTCAATCATCCTCTTTTCCTGGCTCTAATTCTCCCGCCTAGCTCTTTCACTTATAAGAACCCTTTTGATTACATTGTTCCCATGAGATAATTCATGATAACCTCCCCATCTTAATATGTTTTACCTTTGTTATTTCTACAGTCTTTTTCTATGCAAGGTAAAATATTCAGAGATCCCAACAATTAGGACATAGGCATCTTTTGAAATTGGAAAGGCATTGTTCTGCTCACCACAATGAGTACAGTAGATCTTTTCAGATGGGTGGTGGATAGGTACCCACCTAAACCAGGCCCATTTCCTTCCTTACAAACTATTCTATCCACATTGATGTACACCTCTATTTCTTTTATTTCTATGTCCTACCATAGTTTAAATATTCTCAAGCGTGCACACACACACACACACACACACACACACACCATTGAAATCACCATCACCATCACAATTAAGGATGGTTATCTCAGTCAAGCGGAGCAAATAAATTGCACCCCAAAGAAATATGTATATGTAGACTCAGGGTTAAGAATGCTTGTCCATAACTTCTATGACTTCAATAGAAATGTGATAAGAAAACCAGGACAAGAATGCCTTTTGGGTGAAATTTGCTTCCCATCCTCCAGAAAAAATAGTTGAAGCTGATTTTGTGGAAAGATGAGTAGAGAGAGGACCTCTTCTGGCCATTAAGAAACACAAAGAATAGACCCAGTTATTCATGGCATTCTAGTTCATGTTTTCAGTCCCTGTGAGGCCTGCTTTTGTACTTCCTGGCTCTTGAATTTTATGACAAACAAATAATGTGATGGAACCTGCTTTTATGTGCACATATCTTTCCAACTCTTCATTCAATGGCACCATATTCATAAGCCTGAATGATGGGAGTATTACACCATGGAAATTGGCAGATGCCATGAATGTGGGATAGAGAGCATCTTGTTAAATAATTACCAGCACACAACCAGACATAATCCTAAATTCTTCAGTCAGTGTCTTTCATAAGTTAGTTGAATTAGGTGTGTGTTGTTGTTTTTTGTTTGTTTGTTTGTAGTGAAATGCATTCTGAAGGACTAATATAAATCTAAGCATATATGGGAGAAATTACAGAGTGTGCATGGCTGATTAAAATAATTGTTCCTTAGTTGGCATATGTTTTTAACATATTCAGAACAAATTAATGTTTTGTTCTTAATTGCAAACATTACAAATGAAAAATTAATCTTAAATGTTTTCTATTCCAAATTATACATGATCCTTGTTTACAGAAGTTATAAATAAAAATGTTAAATGAAGAGATGAATACAATTTACATATATCACATGACCAAGTCAAGATCACTTGGAGGTTTTAAAAGCCAAACTGATGATTAACGCCACTGGTTTAGAAACTTTCCTTCAATCTGTAATTTTATTCATCATTTACTATGGATGATCAATAGCTCAGCAGGAATGACAGATCATAATTAAGGGATCATAATTAGTTTGTAATTATAAATTTTGTCTGGCTCTAAACACAAGATACATTAGTTTGCACAACTAAACTAAACATTTGGAAGGCTCATTTGATATAGGAGTGTCTATGAATAAAGTTACTAAGAAAGAGATATCCTTATTAAAGAATAAACATTTAATTTGCTTTATTTTTTAACAAGTTGCTCCAATATGCACAGTGGTTTAAAAATTTAGACTTTTTAAAATAGGAAAAAAATTGACTTTCTAAATTATTTTGATGACATTTTAAAGAACAATTTATTTCTTCGAAACAGATGTTCTCTATTTCTATTTCAAGCCCTTTAAATGTTAAAAAAAAAGAGTGGAAACCAAATTGCATGAAAATAAGTATAAGAGACATTCCCATGAAGAATATACCAATGATAAGGGTGAGTGATAGTAATTAAGACGTTTTCCATTTGGTGGCATCTACCCTTGTTAACAATGATGTATTTAACTTGCTTAATTTTTTGTCCAAAAAGTCTATTTTATATTTATAACCACCTGTAGTGTTTATGACAATGTGAAATAATAATTAAAATATTCCCTTGGAGCTATTGAGCATATGGCACTTTGAATCCTCTGTTGATTTTTCGGTGACACTGGTTCTATTTTTTTATGTTTTCTCAACATGCTTATTTTAATTTTGGCTGAAGCTTCAGCAGTGAGACAAACATTTAATAGGAAAAGAAGAGTCAAGTTTTCTTTGAATGTGTGTGGTGTGTGGGTTTTTTTTTGTTGTTGTTGGTTTTTTGTTTTTGTTTTTGTTTATTTTTTTTGGTAGGGAAATGGCCTATATAATATCTGTAATATCTTTGATGCGTGCTTTGTCCAAACTAAAAATAAAAATATGACAACTTGTTGTATCTGAAGTAGTTAGGGTAAGATGTCAACCTTTACTAAATGTAATCAAGACTAAGAGACAATAGCCCTGCACACTAATGTCACTCGGTCACTGGGCTTCAGTGTGGTACATTAATTTTTAACAATAGCAGTCAGCCCCATATGTAGACAGTGAATTTCCTGCCTATAATAGATTTCTTTACATTTTAAATATTGGGATTCTATTTTAAGGGGAGGGGCAATTAAACTTTATAAAGTATCAAATAAAAGCCGTTATCTAAGCACTAAGGGTATGAAATGTAACATTTTTAAACAACTGCTTATCAAAAAGAGACATAGTATATTTGTTGCGAAATTACAATATGTTTCTAAGCAGTTATCATTGGCAAATCATTCACATCCTTTTCCTCAATACTGAAAATTCTTATGCGATATCATTAGACTGTTACAACTTATAATGGAAAAATCAATGCAGTAGGAAAATTAAATTTTACTGATAGCCTTTAGGCAAAATGCAATATTAAAATGCATTTTAGCTTCCCATGTGGTTTATAGGCAAAGGAAGAAATGCAATCTGGGTTAGCTGTCAGCGCAAAATATTTTTTTTCGAAGCCGACAGGCCTGCCTGTGAACCAGTCTTTCCTATTGCATTTGTTCCTTGATTACTTAATAATGTGAAAATAACCATCCTAATTGGATCATTTGAAAGGTCAGAAGTCTGCTCTACTTAAAAAAAAAAAATTCCCTAGTCAAAATCAATGAGAAGATTCTTCATCTTCCCAGGAAGAGGAGTTAACAGAAAGAAAATGGGTTCATCTCCTGAGTAATGTAGCAATGACATATGACCCCCTCGGGAGAGAAGGGGTTGTGTGTATGTATGGGGGGGGGACAGAAAAAGGATGGGGAGAGACAGACAGGGAGAGAGTGAGGCTAAAAAGGAAAATTCATCAATCCGCTGCTGATCTCTAGTGAAGAAGTGACATAGAGTTCACCTGAGGTGGTTTGTAGTTGCCCTAAGTCCATGGTTGGCAAACTGCAGCTCGCGAGCCACATGCGGCTCTTTGGCCCCTTGAGTGTGGCTCTTCCTAAGCCTTAGGAGTACTCTAATTAAGTTAATAACAATGTACCTACCTATATAGTTTAAGTTTAAAAAATTTGGCTCTCAAAAAGAAATTTCAATCGTTGTACTGTTGATATTTGGCTCTGTTGACTAATGAGTTTGCCCACCACTGCCCTAAGTGACCCCTTTCTTTTGTTGGCAGACAGATATAGCAGACATGGATGGACACTCATGCCTTGTACTCATCCTGCATCTATAGTAAAGTCATGCTTTGTATGAGTGATTTAAATTACTCTGTTCTTTGCTTAATTACCGGGGGAATGTGTGCTGGCAATTTCTAGATCATAAACAGAGACACTAGTATTTTATGACTTCTTTTCTACTTTACATCATGTCTAAGAAATGCATTTATTCCCATCATAAAATGCAATGACTAGGTAGAGAACATTATTCTTTTCCACATTTGATTTCCAGAAAAAGCTTTTTAGTCCTCCTTTTGACATTTTCATGTTATTTAATAGTAAATATTAACATTTTCCAACTTTTATAGTCTTTAAAAATATATTTATAATTAGTATTTGAAAATAATTATACATCAGCTTTAAATTTTTTATAAAGATTATTATTAATATTTGAAAGGATTTAGGTATTATTTTAGATGTCCGTAATATCAAATAGTAGGAAATAATGCTAATTTATTTTTCCAAGTGAAGATAACCAGTGATTTCAGTAATCTAAAGGATATTGGTCATGCTACCTAATATCATCATAATATTAACAATAATTTTGCATATTTTAAAAAGTTTTTGTTTCTTTTTGATGATTTTTTTGCTTTGTTGATTTTATAGCCATCTCTACACTTTTCTAAACTTGTTTACTGTGAGATTTATTTTCAATGATTTCTATAATGTCATTTTCAATTCCTTGTAGACAGTTAAGTAAGAAAAAGTTTATTTAGGCAATGAATAATTTAAAGGTGCAGGAAGAATCTAAGATATATTTCAACCACTATAGTTTATCTAAATTAATAGGAATTTTATATAGATTAATACAGAAAGCATACATCTTTAAACAGATCATATAATGGTTCCTTTTCTCAATTTTGCTATGAAAACTTTGTGTTGTCTGGCTTAAGCTATTCAATTTGCTTAGTGAAATATAACTCACAAATTCATTGGAATCATACACTTTGTTATATATAAGCCAAATATTAGAAATGATAGAATTTATCTTTCTTCCTAGTTGCATCCTCATTTCACTGATAAAATGAAGACAAAAATGATTTGTGGTTTCTCCATCATCATAGATTTGGGATTCTACCTTGAATTACTGATTTCAAAGTATAGTAATATACGGTGCTGCTTCATTTATTGAGAATAAACTAGCATTTTGTAGTTCATGAAGATCTGGGTATAAACTGTAATGAATAGCATGGAATTATTAGTTTAGAACATAGGATCGGGGCAGAGATGGGCCATGAAAGTCCTAAATTAATTTCATTATAATTTATAGAAAATAAGCTGGGGTAGTTAAAATTACACACACAGGCACATGTACATGCACGTGTGCGTGTGCACACACACACATCCATCTACATATCTACTTACCTACCTTCCTATGTTTATCTTACTAAGATGTTCTAGGTTCTGCATTCCTACCAACTTCAAATACATTTTATAAGACCATTGTATTTTCTCATAGATATTTTAAATAGGATACTTCCTCCAGCCTATGTGCTCCATTATCTAAAGATTTTTCTGCATTCTGATTTATACAGTTCAAGTTATTGACTTACACATTCTAAATCCATCAGTGGCAAACCCATGCATTATGCCGTGCCTACCAGGCTGTATCCTGCTTCACTGTCCTCAATTTATTTGTATTCATTTTTTTTACCCTTCCCTTGGTTTCACTGAAAACAATGGCCATTCTCAGGTGCCTTACTTCTTTTCCTAATCTTTGAATGTCCTTATTTCCTTATGTAATTATTTGTGTATGTATTTATTTATGTACTGCTTTTTATTTCTTATCTTCAAGAACTATTTGAGTTAGAAATAACATTTCTTATTGCCAACAAAAATGACTTGAATTATGTGCAATATGTGTATATCTTAACCCAATTGTAGAAAATCAGTAGATGTGTATGCAGAAGTAAATTTGTAATTAAATATTTCCAGTTAAAGAATCTTGCATTTGGAGCTGGATATGTTATTGGTATTAAATAACATTCAATATCTGTGTATGTTTCAATGTTGGAGTAAAAACAATTGAAATATGCAGATATAAGATAAAATCCTCCTTTCAGTAAAATTAACATGTATTTTCATTTCTAGGATTTAGAGTCTTGTTTTTCTATTTGTTCGTTTATTATTTTTTTTTACTTTTAAATGGGATGTATTAGGAGCTACTTCTATACTCACAAGTCAGATATCTGCTAATTCTGTTGGAGGTTGCAAAGATTCTCTCATGTTCTAGTTGACAACTCAATGATTACTTTATTACCCAAAATACAACAGTAGTTCTGAACATTACTTTATCGGGGATAAGCCAATTTTGCCAATTTTTAATGTAATTCCTCTAAAACAAAGGCGTCAGCAACTAACATAGCATGCAAAAGAGAGGTGGTGAGATTTGAGGATGGACAGTAGCTCATTTTGGTTCTAGGAAGATAGCAATTTGCCCCCAGAAATGACAGGTTTTTTTTGTTTGTTTTGTTTTTTAATTTATTTCAGAGAGGAAGGGAGAGGGAGAGAGAGATAGAAACATCAATGATGAGAGAGAATCATTGATCGGCTACCTCCTGCAGCCCCTACTGGGGATTGAGCTGGCAACCTGGGCATGTGCCCTTGACCTGAATCGAACCTGGGACCCTTCAGTCCACAGGCCAATGCTTTATCCACTGAGCCAAACCGGCTAGGGCAGAAATGACAGTTTTATCAGTAAAAGTGTCCACCTTCTTCCTGTTTGGATGCAATGAATATGTTTGATTCTTAATATAGAGTTAGCCATAGCTGGTTTGGTTTAGTGCAATGGTTCTCAACCTTCTGGCCCTTTAAATACAGTTCCTCATGTTGTGACCCAACCATAAAATTATTTTCGTTGCTACTTCATAACTGTAATGTTGCTACTGTTATGAATCATAATGTAAATATCTGATATGCAGGATGGTCTTAGGCGACCCCTGTGAAAGAAAGGGTTGTTCGACCGCCAAAGGAGTAGCAACCCACAGGTTGAGAACCGCTGGTTTAGTGGATTGCACATTGGCCTGCAGACTGAAGGGTCCCAGGTTCAATTCCAATCAAGGGCACATGCCTAGATTGTGGGCTCGATCCCCAGTAGGAGGTGTGCAGGAGGCAGCCAATCAGTGATTCTCTCTCGTCATTGATGTTTCATCTCTCCTGTCCTCTCTCTGAAATCAATAAAAATATATTTTAAAAAAACACACACAAAAACTGGTCACTTCTTAAAAAAGTATATAGAGAGAGTTAAAGACATAAAATAATGTTTTATGGAAATAAGTCTTAAAGTTTATTTCTTATGCTTAAGTTACAGATATATCACAGGAATGAACCACCACTATTGTTTTTTTTTAAGAATAGCTTTTCCTTCTCTATTCAATTGCTGACATCTTTATAGTTTGGATACCTGATGCTTTGGCTTGTGATTAGCTTTTTAAGTCATTGTTCTGGCTCTTGAGAACATTGTGCTTTCTTCCAACGTACCTCACAGGAACAACTTTAAAGAGTTGGTCAAATCACTTTCTTCACAGTGTGGTATTGAGATGATTTGTCCAAAAATATAAAAAATGGACCATCAGTGGCTTACTTTACTATGCGATGCTTTGTATTTTAAACAACTCTCCTTTTCCTCCAGAAATACTATGATTAGAGAAGAGCCCATAAATTGCAAGCCCTTGTGGACCTACAGTAGTTCAATGACTTAGGCATATTGGCCTGATGGTCATTTCACCGTTTCACAGCTTTAAAAACCCTCATTTCACTGAAGTTCTCCATAAGGCCTTTGCATCCGGAAGAGTTAATGATTCTCTGAAAATAGTCTGCTGTACTGTTTTGTGCGTGAGTCCTTAGGTCACATATACTGAGAAAATGTGGTCTGTTTCATTTTCCAAAAGCCGTGAAGATGGCACTAAAAATGTCAAGCCCAGAGTTTCCTGACACCCTCTCACATAGGATCCTGTTTTAGGGGGATGCACAATAAATGAATGTTTTTTTTATATGGCTGGCTTTTTACATATGCAGCTTTAAGGTACCGTTCTAGGATGGTGGTTAGGATTACTTAACAGATTAGGGAACTAAGGATCACAGAAAACAATGCAATTTCAATATCACTCATCGAATAAGTGACAGAACCTGGGTTTAAATCTAGACCTGCCTCATTCCCAAAGCTAGTTGTCCTACTATATCTTGGAAGCATTTGGAAATTAATGAAGCATGTTTGATATCAGAAGATAATACTTAAAAGAAAGGTAGGATTCTCTCAGATTATCATAAAGAAAATACCAAGTGCTTGAAGATAGGAGTGTACTGAAGATAGACATAATGCAAATAGCGGGAGGCCATGGCTTCGGTCTCTAATGAACTGTGGCAACACCTCTGATGTAATCGAAGTTACAATTTTATATCAACTGATAAGCAAATATGATCGTTTGATGTCTTCATAAAAGAAAAGTGAGTTTTAAAAACTGTAGTAAATCATTAATACTGCATAGTTTAACAATATTCTTAAAAACAGGAAAACGTGCTACATGTTATCTACAATGTCATAAATATTAACAAAATACCACACTGCAAAGCAGTGGTCATAAAATACAGATGAATGAAAATGTCACAGGAACCTGCAGCAGTGACCTTCAATACATTCTGCTGCATAGTGTTATGGTTTCAGGTAGAGTTCTGGTTCCCGACCCTTATTCATTTCTGTCACCCACCTTGGTCTGAAATAAGGGAACTGTGCCTGGAACCAAAGGGAGCCATAGAGAAAGAAAAGTCACCTTAGCAGCAATTGGGCAAGCTCCCAGGCATGCCCAGGAAGGTTGGCCACACAGGAGTTAATCAGCAAGCAGAGCACATAAGGTCTGAGCTCCAGGCAGTGAGACATGGCGATCCACAACCTCCAGTAAAATGTAGCCATATGAACGTCCTGGATTGGGATCAATCAGAGTTGCACGTTTCTAGATGAGGAAGGGAATTGAATTGGCAGCTAGTCCTGGCTAGGAAAATGCTGGAGAAAGTTGGCCAGGGAACAAAATAAAGTTCCCACCCTATGGTGTGTGTGTGTGTGTGTGTGTGTGTGTGTGTGTGTGTGTGTGTGTGTCTACATGTGTGTTGGGGGGTGGGAGAGTCTCTGTGCATGTGTGCATACAGATGAATTTTTTCCAGCATTTGATCTAAATGCATCTTCAGATTGCCAATCTTAGGTAAAGAGTTTCTCCATTTTCCCCTCATCCATTTATCAAGAACTTTCTTTTCAATATCTTTTTATGGTTTTTAAGTTGTAAACAGTTATGTTGCCTTCTCACCTGATCAAAAGAAAGGGAGTGCATTGCTGGAATATTAAATCTGTTTTTCAATTCAAGATCACTGATCATTTGTAACTGTTAGGCTACCTTCTTAGAGTGACCACTGGCTAATATTTTATAGAGTTCTTAATACATTGAAGCATTTTTCCATGAACAGTAGAATATGAATATTCATTGCCAACCTAATTTATCAAAATAGGAAGTATGGTAACAAATGCCAAAATAAATGTCATAAAGTCCAATGGTTTGTGAAGAGGAAAGAGATGAGAAAGAAAGAACAAACCATGACTTATTTCCTCAAATTCTTTATGAAAATTCAGGAATGTGATTTAATGATTTGACTTAGCACCCTGCATATCAGGAAATATTATAGTGTAATATGAAAATGATCTTTCTATTATATGTCAATGATTAGATTAATGGTGACTTATTTTATAGATAATTGGTCATGTTAATGTCAATAAAAGGGTATTTTTATTGGCTAAAGAAAAGTTGAATTTTGCCTGTTTAGCATATTCATTTCCCCTCGATGTTTTTATATCTTTTTCATTTTCCATGTTTTTACACATAGCAACTTTTTTCTGCACTTTGAAGTGTGTTCCACCAATTTTCTGCCTTTAGAACTCCTAAACATTCTATACGTGACTCAAACATTTAATATCACTTCTTATAAAATCACCTCCAACTCTTTTGGACAAACCCAATAGCTTTTCCTTCCCAAGTTTATCATCACATTTTTTACATTATTTTTTTGTTCTTCTGACTGTAAGCTCCTTAAGAACAGAGACTCTGTCTCTTCATTGTTACTGTTTTCTAAGCGTGTGGAATGACCTAGCATACATAGTAGATATTCAAAGACTGTTTTATAGATCAGGGAAGTGACTTGTGGCCAAATCGGTTGCATACAATGGCTGTTGTTGTTTTTTTTTTTAACCCAATGTGTAACTAGAAGACAGTTCAATTCCCTTACACACTTAAAAAATCTTTTTTTGTTGTTGTTGTGTAAAATATACTTATTGAGTACTTACTCTGTATCAGAACACAGTGATAAGGCTTATAGGAAGATACAAGAACTGGGTGCCTGCCATCACATCTAGAGGGGTACATTAGCCATACACAGAAATAGCTATCATGCAAGCTGGAATGTAATACATGTTATAGGGGTGCTGCGGAGAAAGCACTATATAAGTCCTTGGGAGAATGAGAGTTATTTCAGCAACCGTTATTTATTTATTTATTTTTTTGTTCATTCAGTAATATTTTTTGGAATGGCTTTTATGTGCCAGGCACTATAGATACCATGACGAATAAGATATCATGTCTGCCTTCAAACATGTATTGCTTAGATAAGTGGACAGGCAATTCTGGCACGATGCACTGATGCCATAATAGGGATAGAATATAAAAATCATCCATTCAAATCAAGGCAGTAGGGATATCAAATGATTAGCACTTATATCACTTTATATTATCTACTATGTTGCGAACATATTTCTTTCCATCTATAAATATGCCTGAGCTTATTACTTATATACATAATTTTAATTCATTTAAGATAGAGCACTCCAAAACATTGTTTACCTACAAAATAGTTGTCACTTGAGCAGATAAAGTAAAATTTCACAATTTTATCACTTGGTAGAAAGAAATATGTTTATGATTGTACCTGACAGATTTAAAAAATTAAGAAAAAGTGGGTTGTAGAGAGAATGCTAGAATGAGTTACATGGCTATGAAAACCATCATAATCATTTATCAACCCAGATGCTGGATAAATTTGCAGTATATTTATATTACATCTGTTCAATGGAAATAAAGGCTGTGTATATATACAGATACACATACACACAAATATACAGGATGAATTTTTAATAACTTAGATCAAGCATCATATATGCAGATGGGTTAATAAAATAATAATTAAGAATTAGAACCAGGGCATGGAAGGGGAGAAGGAACACACATGTTAACAGGAATATTGATATGCTGTTAAATTTAGTACCACTTTGGATCTGAGCCTCCTGAAAACGGAGAGCAAACACTCTTATCACAGTTCAAAGAGCATGTCAATTGGTTTCAATAGTTTAATGATGGAAATTATTGCATTGATTTAAATTATGACAGTTGCATTTATGCTTAATTAGGAAGTTAATAGCAAATACTACATTATATGCTACAATTCAGAGATTATGATTTTTTTTTGTTAGTAGAGGAAGCAGGGATTTAAAAAAACACACAATTGCTACTTAGAGTCTGTACTGCCTGTGCTGTATATTAGTGATTTTTGTGCTGTATCCCGTTCAGTCTTTAGATTGAAAATAGATAACTTTAGAGACAAAATCATGGGTATGCAGGGAAGACAAAAGGATAGGGCTACAAGCATCTACCCCAATGCAATCAGGACAGCTTCAAATTGTTTTAGAAAAGGTCACATGCAGGGATCCACTTTGTAAATGACTTACAAATAATATGCCCTAGAATTACAACAAAAATATTATTACTTAAGAAAGTGAAACTTTGATGTTCTATCATTTTGCTTTTAAACAAGCCATACTATTTGCCTACATAATAACAAAAAGTGAAATTTTGTGCAATTATGAATATGCAATGCAGTTTTCTTTGAATAATATATAATAAAATTTATTTTCATTTTTTGATCAGTTAAATTAAGATTTAGGAAAGTAGGGATTGTTGTATCAGTCATGTTAAAAATAGTCGCAAGCACATCTATCTATAAATATAAAAGCCTAAGCGACCAAACGACCCAATGACCTAACAGGTCAAATGATCTCTATGATGTGCACTGACCACCAGGGGGAAGATGCTCAACGCATTAGCTGCCCCCCGGTGGTCAGTGCACTCCCACAGCCACAGCGGGAGTGCTGCTCAGCTGACTGACAGGCACCAGACACAGAGACCATAGCGGAGCAGCAGCGAGCAGAGGTGGCAGCAGGCGAGCAGAGGCCGTGGCAGGTGCAGTGGGGCTGGGATGAGCAGGGGCAGCAGGCAGGAGCGGCAGGTGGCATTGGACTGCCAGTTTCGGCCCGATCCGCGCAGGCCATGCCAAGGGACCCCACCAGTGCACAATTCCGTGCACCGGGCCTCTAGTGAAATATAAAGGTAATGTAGTGTCTCTTTGCTGTTAAAGGTATTCATTGTCCACTGGGAGAGAGACAGTATGCAGACTCCCAACACTGATTAATAACAGGAGAGAGAGGAAGGCGGGCAGAGTGTGGGAACACTTGGGAGGGGCATGTGACAGGGCCATTGCTCAGGAAGGAAAGAGGGGATTTCACAGTCTTTTTAAATAAAACTTCCTAAATGTTAAGTGGAAGTTAACCATGTGCAGATAGATGGAGACTTTAAATATATATACTTTTCTATATATTTGTTTAACAAGGAGAAAATGATGAAGTAAACATGTGCCAGAGCGAAGAAATGGGATGCACAAAGGCCCAAATGTGTAAAGATAGATGAGGAATTTTGAAAAGTGATAGGGTTATACTACACAAAAATGCTGCTACCTTGGGTGTTAGTTACAGATTGGTAAGAGAGGAAACCAGTTACTGACAGTGTTACATATTTGCATTACAATTTTCTAAATTATTGGGTGGGCTTCTCTTTCTTTCTTTTTTTTAATGTTTGTTTTCTTTACCAGATCATATGCTCTGTGAGGGCAGATTTACTTCTAATTCACCATTCTTTACACATTATACCTGGTACATAACTGTTGCAACAAAAACATATTTGTTCAATTATATAAATAAATCTTGAAGATGATGAAGAATCACTGAGGTTTTTAATACAGTATAAAGACTATATTGGACGGGTGATTTGAGCAGCAGGGAGACAAGTTAAAATTATATTTCAGTAAATTAAGGTGTGAATAAGATGTGAATCTAAGATGTGGTTTGGGCAGTTAGGTAGATGGCAAGTCCTTTGATGAAATAGGTCTTTAGATAGACGTTTGTACCAAATTTGTGTATAAATTCCTATATATTTCACAGTCTTTCAGAAATCACATTTATTATGTATAGTCATAATGCTTGTCACCAAGTGATGAGCACTATATGGCCTATGAGAATTATGTTACATTCTTGCCCTGGCCAATGTCCCTCAGTGGTTAGAGCATTGGCTCTTGAACTGAAGGGTCCTAGGTTCCATTCTTGGTCAAGAGCATGTACCTGGATTCCATCCCTACTCTGGTCGGGGCGCATGTGGAAGGCAACCAATCGATGTGTCTCTCTTACATCCATGTTTCTCTCCCTCCCTTCCATTCTCTCTAAAAATCAACGAAAAATTATTCTTGGATGAGGATTAACCAAAAAAAGAAAGAGAAATGTTACATTCTTTTTTAAAAAAATACATTTTTATTGACTTCAGAGAGAAAGGAAGAGGGAGAGAGATAGCAATGTCAATGATAAGAGAGAACCATTGATGGGCTGCCTCCTGCAGGCCCCCTACTGGGAATCAAGCCTGCAACCCTGGCATGTGCCCTAACTAGAAATCGAATTGTGACCTCCTGGTTCATAGATCGATGCTCAACCACTGAGCCACACTGGCTGGGCATATATTACATTCTTTACAGGAAGTACCTCATTTAACACATGAGAAAACTGAGGCCTAGAAAGGGTTAAATTCAGCCAAGTCCTCGCTGTTGGACTTCACCCCCTAGTATAGTCAATGGGTTATTTCTGGAAGACAGAAGGTGAAGTTCGGTGGGTTATTTATTACATAAAATTTAAATTATTTTCAGGACTATAATGACACATAAAATGAGAAGGAATGCTGAGTTTTTATTTGTTGAGGTCCACTTATTGAAAGAGAAGCTACTCTACATATTTCAACTGGGGGAGGGGAGCAACACAGTGAATTGGTCACAAATAATTTGAAAGGTTGGAATAGCAAAAGGGAGATGGAAGTGACAAAGTTGGGGACAAAAAGTACTACTGGTGAGCCCATGAGTCTGCACCTGCTCTGTGATGTTGGAAAGCTATTACAGTCAGTCCTGGATTCAACAAAGAATTGCAACCTCCATCAAGGTGAAACTGCTGTAAAGGGAATGGCCCTTCTCTGAATTTGGAATAAATCACCTCGGCCCAGCTAATATTATGGCCATCGCCAGGAAATAGCGGTACTGCTGGTAGTAGAAACAGAAAAATTCCTTTTTTTTCTGCTTATTTTCTTCCAATGCCTCCTATTGCCAAAATTTAAAGGAAGTCAGCTACCAAGGACGCCTGAAAAATATAATTCACTGGAAACCAGTTCCATCAGTTTAGAACAGAGTTTAAATGGGGGGGGGAGGGATGAATATGAGTATGGGAAACAACAGATAAACAACTGGCATAAATGATATGTCAAAATCAGTGGATTGCATAGTCTGTCTTCTCAGTAAGTGCTCTGGCAGAGTGACTTCTCTTCATAGTTCCTGGTTATGGATGACTGATCATAGAGTGGGAAAGGATTCATGATGAAATAAAACATTAAATAAGGAAGACACAACAGTAAGAAAACAGACCATCTGATTAAAAAATGGGTCAACGACTTTCACAGACACCTCACCAAATAAGCATGTGAAATGATATTTAATTCGTCTGTCACCAGGGAAATGCAGAAAAAACAACAATGGCACACACCTTTAGCATGGCCAAAATCTGAAATGCTGACAAAATCAAATTCTGAGCAAGAGACACTCTGATTCACTGCTGGTAGAAATGCAAAATGGGACACTTTGGGAGACAGTTTGGCAATTTCTTATGAAACTAAACATACTATCACCATAGATCCAGCAGTCATGCTATTTAATATTTACTCTAAGGAGTCAAAAATACATCCATGCAAAGCAAAGCGCTGAACATGGGTGTTTCAGCAGCTTTTTTCATAATTGCCAAAACTTGGAAGCAAACCAGATGTCTTTTAGTAGGTGAATGTATAAATAAACTATGGTACAACCAGGCAGTGGAATATTATTCAGAGCAAAAAAGAAATGAGCTGTGAAGCCATGAAAAGACATGGACTAAGTGAAAGAAGCCAATCTGAGAAGGCTGTAAACTATATGATTACAACTATATCACATTCTAGAAAAGGCCAAACTACAGAGACAATGAAAGATGAGTGGTTGCCAGGGGTTTGAGAGGAGGGAGAGGTGGGTAGGTAGAGTGCAGAGGGTTTTTAGGGCAGTGAAAATATTATGTATGATATAATAATGATAGATATATGTCATTTGTCTATAAACCTATTGAATATATACTAAGAGTGAACACTTGGGACTTTCAAGTGATTATGATGTGTCATAGGTTTATCCTTGGTAAAAAAATAAAATCTATTCTAGTTAGTGATGTTGATAAGAGTGGGAGCTATATATGTGTGGGAGCAGGGTGTGTATAGGAAATGTCTTTACTTTCCTCTCAGTTTTAATGTAAATCTAAAAGTGGTCTAAAAAATGTCTTAAAAATAAAAGGCAATGGAATATGTTTCAATTCTCAATTTTATTAGTTCATGTTTTTCAAGTATTGTACTTTCTTTCCAATTAACTGCAAATGTAAGTATAACCTTTGCTATTGCTTCTTCAAACAAGAATAGATAAAGACAGTAATATCATTGAGGCATTCCGTGTCATCATTTGACCTCTGAAATACTTAAAAACATATTTTTATATGTCCGAAGCCTTCATTGCTGTGTGTGCTGTGGGATCTACTGTAATGTTTTATAAATGGAGAACACTGCAGCTGAGATCCAGAGAACCAGCTGGAGAAGAGTTTATGGATTATGTAATTTTTGTTCTTTATTTCACGGAAGAGAAAACTGAGGACAGAAAGTTTAGATGATTGCTCAAGGTCACAAAATACAAAAGTGAAACCATATTTTATTTTCCTTTCTCTCTGTCCACTGCTCTTTGCACTGAAACACAAAGATTCAGAAGTCTTGGGAAATATTCTTTCTTCTGCACTTTACTGCATCTGTAGCCTTGAGCACATAGTATTCAACAAATATTTATTGAATGACAGCTTTGTGCTGTGTAGTATTGCAGGCAATAGGAATATAAAGATGATCGATGCATATAATCGTGTTCAATGTGAACAAGATGCAGTGGAGAAATAACACAAAATAAATTCTCCAGTGTTGATAATTAAAATTATTCACACACACAAGATGGAATCCAAGGCTCTTCATGGTCAAAAGTGTTATCACATTGGCTCCCTTATCTTAAATGTATTAAATCACTGCTTTAAGTCTTTTGTTTCTTACTTATAAAACAACCCTGTTAGGTAAATGCTGCTATTCCTACTTTGCAGATGAAAAAGTTATTAATTTGCCCAATATTGCCTCCAGCTTAAAATAGAAAACTTGGGCTTTGACCCTGGTAAATTCAAAATCTAGATGCTAGCCAGACCACCAAGCTTCTATTGGTTTCCATTTTTCTTTTGAAGGAAAGTTTACATATTTATGGAACTCGTAGTTAGGGGAATTTTTAAAAAGTCAACTCTAGGCTAGAGAAAGCATTTATGCTTTTTCTGAAAGAATCTCTACCCATATGCACCACATGCATCAAGTACACACTCCTTCCACAGGCAAGACTTCTCCAGGGTCTGTATGAGCTCTATCCAGTAGAACTTTCTGCACTGCTAGCCGTGCTCTGTATTTGCAGTGTCCCGTATGGTAGCTTCATGTAGCGACTGAACACTTAAAATATAGCTAGTGTGACAGAGGAACTGAATATTTAATTTTAAATGATTTAACCTTATTTTAATTTAATTTCAGTAGTTGTGTGCCTGCTAAGGACTGGGAACTTGGGGACACTGAGGAAATGAATTTTTAATTTCATTTTAACTTAAATAGCCGTATTTGGTTTAGTGGCTAGCGAACTGGCTAATGGATATTGCAGGTCTCTATGCACTTGAATGTGTTCAAATTGAATTGAGAGAACCAGTGGAACCCAAATGATTGAATACTGTATGTGTGCATGTGGAAGTGTCTTAAGGTAGTTGTTCTAACACAGCGGTTCTCAACCTGTGGGTCGCGACCCCTTTGGGGGTCAAACGACCCTTTCACAGGGGTTGCCTAAGACCATCAGAAAACACATATATAATTACATATTGTTTTTGTGATTAATCACTATGCTTTAATTATGTTCAATTTGTAACAATGAAATTGGGGGTCACCACAACATGAGGAACTGTATTAAAGGGTCGCGGCATTAAGAAGGTTGAGAACCACTGTAACAGATCCTCCAGGATTCATCAAAATATTAAGAAGCATTTCTTTCTTAAGGTGCATGGAAGGTCTTTATGGTTTTATAAATTCTAACCCTTTCACATAACCTATATTACATTTGTTTTTAAAATTACACTTATTGGGGTGACATTGGTTAATAAAATGATATGGGTTTCAAATGTACAATTCTATGATAAAACATCTGTATCTTGCATTGTGTGCAGTATATTGTGACGGAAGAAGATTTGGTTTTGGGTGGTAGGCACCCAGTGCACATAGTACATTTTGTTTTTGTTTTTTTTTGTTTTTTTTGAGTTTTTTTTTTTTTTTTTCATGAATCAGATATTTACACATTGCTACTTTTAGCCTAATGCATAGCAGCTCATTCCCTTTGCTCAGAGCCTCAATCTTTATAGCTGACTGGTAGCTTAACTCCTTCTGTAGCTGAAAGTCCCCATCAGGCATATCATTTTATTTATCCTTAGACCTCCTATCATCACTTTTTATTACCCATTTTGGCCTCCACTCAAAAGAGAAGGAAAGTTCTGGGCTTAAATTATCCCCACTTCCCAATAATCCCTGAGGTCCTCCTGCTCCCCTGAGCAATTGTGCTCACCGTTTCCATTTACAGGTATTTCTATGAACAGTCTCTTCTCTGTGGGGGGGGGGGGTACTCTGAGCCCTATCAGACACTTTGATTTGTTGTCTTTTCCTTTCCTCTCATTCATGTTTTCACAAAACCACTTTCACTACCCTGACTGCATTATGCCTGACTTTTCTTATTTGTCTGTTTTAAATTTCACTAAGGTAGGTCCTACTACTTTTTATATCTACCTCATTCTGATTTATCAATCTTTTTAAAGGCTTCTTTTTCCCTTTACATATTTATCCAATTTTGTCAACTATGTGAGCATTCTCTGAAAGCTTTTGATTAAATACTTTTCATTCTTTCTAAACATTATTTTACCTAAAACTGATATTTGAATTCTATCTTCAGTTTTATAATGTCCAGAAAGCTTATTACTCACATAAACCAACAATAATAGAGGCTGTCTTGGTAGAGATTAGATATCTATACATAAGGTTAAAACTGCACAGAATCAATATTAAACTTGAATAGACCTCTGAGATATCCATGGGGTACAGAATGGATGCTTTTTAAAATAGGCTGCCCTGTTTAGAATTATGCACACATCCTATATAATAAAAGGCCAGGACCATAAGTGTAACAACCTGAATGACTGCTACACCAGTCGCCATGAGGTGCATTGCTGGGGTCCTGCCGCAACAGGTCCAGGGGTCCCCAAAGGTGTGGATGGAGTCAGCGAAGAAGGAATGACATGAGACAGCGTTCAGTTGATCAGCAGCCAAGCCAGGATCTCTAGCCAGGATCTCCAGCCAAGTTCTGTAGCCAGGTTCTGTCCAGGTTCTCCCGCCATGTTCTGTCTAGGTTCTCCAGCCAAGTTCTGTAGCCAGGTTCTGTCCAGGTTCTCCCGCCATGTTCTGTCTAGGTTCTCCAGCCAAGTTCTGTAGCCAGGTTCTGTCCAGGTTCTCCCGCCATGTTCTGTCTAGGTTCTCCAGCCAAGTTCTGTAGCCAGGTTCTGTCCAGGATCTTTTGCCATGTTCTCTAGCTAAGTTCTGTCTCTAGGTTCTGTGTCCTGTTGTCTTGTTACATCTGTATTTATACCAGTTGATTTTAATCCTATCCAGTACATTTTGTTTTACTCTAATGAAGGAGATTCCTTCTAAACATTGACTTCGAGTGTCTGAATATTGGGACTTCCCCAGCACAATATGTAAAAATGAAGTGGAATATTTAATTATTTTCATAAAACATAATCAGACGCATTTCCTATACAGCAGTCCCCTCTTGTTTGCTGCTTTTCTTTCTGTGGTTTCAGTTACCCTCGGTCAACTGTGGTGTGAAAATATTAAATGGAATATTTTAGAAGTAAACAGTTCATAAGTTTTAAATTGCACGTTGTCCTGAGTAGTGTGATGAAACTGCATGTTGCCCCACTTTGTCCTGCTCTCTCCCATCCTCTCCCATTCGACATAAAGCATCCCTTGATCCAGCCTCTCCTTGCTGTATAGGCTCCCTGTCCCATCTTGGTTTTCAGATTCACTGTTGCAGCATTGCAGTGCTTGAACCCAGTAACCCTTATTTTATTTCATAATGGCCCCAAAGCTCAAGAGTAGTGATGTTGGCAATTCAGATATGCCAAAGTGAGCTATAAAACTCTTCCTCTAAGGTGAAAAGGTGAAAGTTCTTGACTTAATAAGGAAAGAGAAAAAAAATGGATGCTGAGGTTGCTAAGATCTACGGTAAAAATGAGTCTTCTATCCCTGAAGTTGTGAAGAAGGAAAAATAAATGTGTGCTGGTTTTGTTGTCGCAACTCAAACTGCAAAGGTTAAGGCCACAGTACATATAAGTGCTTAGTTAAGGTGGAAAAGGTATTAAATTTGTGGGTGGGAGACATGAAGAGGAAACGTGTTTTGATTGATGGCAATATGCTGCGCCAGAAAGCATTGAGACTATATGAAGGCTTCAGCCAGGGACCCCCAGAAACGAGTGACACCAAACCCATGAATGAAAGTAAGGGACTGTTACATAGATTCAGGAATAGGTTTGGGCACAAAAATACAATAATTACTGGAGAGATAGACCACATTCACATAACGTTTGCTACAATATTTGTCATAATTGTTCTATTTTATTATTAGCTACTAGAGGCCCACTGCACGAAATTCTGCATGGGTAGGGTCCCTAGGCCTGGCTGGTGATCGGGGCCAATCAGGGCCTTGCTTCTCCAGCTGCTGGCTGCCAGCTGCTGGCCAGGGCCTTCCTTCGTTCCGTGCCTCCCCCTGGTGGTCAGTGCACGTCATAGTGAGCGATAGAACTCCTGGTCTCCCGGTTGAACTCCCGAGGGGACACTTTGCATATTAGCCTTTTATATAGAGAGATTGTTGTTAATCTCTTATTATGCATAATTTATAAACTAAACTTTATCACAAGTATATGTATAGGGAAAAAAGCATAGCATAGATACAGTTTTGTGCTATCTGTGGCTTCAAGCGTTCACTGGGGACCTTGGAATGTGTCTCTTGCAGATAAGGGAGGACTACTGTACATACCTTTTAAAGTATTATTCCAAACACAATTGGAATAAAAATGTTCTAATTCCAAGACCATGTTGTTTTATTGTGATTACTGATGTCCTTAAGCAAATATTTTGTCCTGATTTTGTTTTTATTTTAGTAAGTTAGGGAAAATGGTTTTTAGATCATCATCTAAAATACTCATTGAGTCCATTCATTCATTCACTCCTCAAACACTTGTAAAGGCTGTACTCTGTGCTGGTCACTGTATTCAGACCTAATGATACAAAAATAATTAAGAAGTGCTTCCCTTTAGGAGGGACCTAGCAAGCAGTGTGGTAGACAGACAAAAAGAGAACACAAATTGTAAAACACCGTGGTATGTGCTACAATAAAATAAAAGTAAAGAAAATTGAATTTTGAATTCCTATTTAATGGCAAATACTGTGCTGAGTAGTTATTTGCATTTTCTTCTATAATTTACATAGCCATATCTTTCTGGTTAGTGACTGTTATTTTCTGCATTTAAAAACTGACTGAAAAACAAGACTGTGTACTGTTAAATAACTTCCGTTAGGCCACAGAGTTGCAAGTAGCTGCATTCAGTATATTCTCAGGCTGGAGAGATTGGAAAGGAAGGTCAAGAGAGGTTGAGAAAAAGCAATGAAATGTGTATAAAGGTACATTTTTATTAGATCTCCTTGGTGGATTTGCTAAGCACTAGGGATTCAGGAACAGTATCAAGACTTTAATTTAAAGTCAAATTAAATTAAACTACTTTGACCTGGACTCTGAAAGTTTTATTATTTTTCCTCCATCATCTACTTCCAATTAATATCCCATCTATATTGATCTATTTCAAAGATGATTGGATTTTAATATAATGTAAGTTAATTGGTGATACTTCATTATATTATGCATATTAATATAGACTTGGATTACAGTTTTAGAATGTCAGTGACTACTTTTGTCCTCTGTTCTTTAGTGCATTGAATCTGAAAGACACAGAAATGGCACTCTTTCAGCAGATTAACCTTGTCTAGCACATGAACTTGCATTACCAGGGAGCAAGGATTGTGGATAGAGCCAACTATAGAGTTTGCAAGGCCGAATGTGAAATGAAAGTTCAGGAGACACTTGATTAAATTTGAAAATTAAAATAAATTCTAAACACAAATTGCTTTAGATAATAGGTAGAAAACACAATAAAAGACTCTTTACTCATTTAGTGAAGCTTACATAGGCTATTAAAGAAAAAGGAATTTCAACAATTCCACTAGAGCATTAAACCACATGCAAGGCCCTGTCTGTTCAGGACCCTGTGCAGTTGGCACAGATCATGAGTTCATGAAGCCAACCTTGATAATATTTTTCTATAAACACTTAAACGCTTCTCAGAATGTGATGGAAATGCATGTGCTGTGTGGTAGTGAAGTTTAAAGAGCCCGTCCCTCAAATTCATGCCCTATATTTGGAAATGACCTCCACAGCCCTTCCTGAAGGAGTTGGCCCAGGAGCCTATGTCTGTGTGAGGTCACTTTATATGTGGCTGCAGGTGATTGGTCCAGAGTTTAGCATCTAATCCAAGCTGAGCCAACTAGATTTCTCTCTTGAGGACTTGAACCAGGAACCCAGGACCATATTCAAAGTTTCTAAAGCACCTAAGTTGTGAGCTTTGGAGATAATCAGAGCAGTGATAAAAACTTTGTGGGGAAAAAAAAAGTTATGGGAAAGCTGGATCTAAAATATTTACTACTATATCAACCATGGGTTGTGGGGTCCAGCAATAGCCAGAGATAGCAGTAAGAGGAAAATAAAGCGAGAAGAAGAGAAAAGAAGGGAAGGAAGAAGTATTACGGAGGAACTACGCTGTGTGGGGGATGGGTGTTCGCTGTCTGCTAGTTTTTTAATAATACTGTGTTGTGTGGCTGTTTCATGTTTTTTATGTTTAAAGGATGGGACATTCTTTTAAACAAGAGAGGAATGGAGAACAGATGCTGATTACTCTACAGTTTTCATGAAATTCTTTCAGTCCTATGCATCTTTTCTTTCCTTAATATAAAATCCCTGTTATTCCTGCTCATTTGACTGGGTTGCCACTTCTGCCAATCAAATGGGCTTGGCAAACTATGGTGTGATTCCATTTAATGGTTAGAAAACTGATTGATGAGTCACGGCACTTTCTACTGTGAATGTATTGCAATGCTTATATAATTACTCATTTGAAAAAATAAATAAAAAGAAAAAAGCACTCATAGTCCAGTTAATTGGCACAGCTATATAAGAAGTATAATTGGGACAGAAAGTACTAGTGACTATTATAACTATCAAGAATAATGCTTTCTGGTACATCACCAATTCCATAGGATGACACTCTTTAATATAAATGCTAACCTTTTTCATTTCCTTTATATTATTTTTCAACTTGCCTAACGAAATTAGCAAATTTTCTCTGTTGATTATATTGGATAGCAAATTGCTTGCTCTATTCTATATAATAAAAGCCTAACATGCTAAGTGTCTCAGTCGACAGGTTGGCCGTTCATTCAATCAAAGCATAATACAGACAGTCCTCGGGTTACATCGGACTCGACGTATGTCATTTCATGGTTACGTCTCCATCTCCCATTTATTTATAAAAAAAAAGTTCTGTCATTTCAACGTATGTACATATATGCTTTATGTTTTTTATTATTTATTTACCACAAGTAAAGGTCAGGAGGTCAGGAATTGCTATCTTTCTTTTAATTTTTTTTACTGTTTCACTTCATTACTACTGTGTATGTGCTCCATGTGAGTGACATAGATGCTTATGTAGGTGGGTTCCGACTTACAGCGAAAATCGTGTTACATCGCACCTTAGGAATGGATGTCCGATGTAACCTGAGGACCTACTGTATACTAATGATATGCTAAGGCCGCTTAACTGCTCAGTATGACATGCACTGACCACCATGGGGCAGACGCTCCTACCAGTAGGTTAGCTTGCTGCTGGGGTCTGGCTGATCCAGACTGAGCGAGATGGGCCAGAAACACCCTGGAGCCCTCCCAGGATGGCCAACCTCCCACGTCCCTCCCCAGCCCCGATTGTGCACAGGCGAGGTCCCTCAGCCTGGCCTGCACCCTCTCACAGTCCAGGACTCCTCGGGGGATGTCAGAGAGCTGGTTTCGGCCCAATCCGCAAGCCAGGCCAAGGAACCCCACTGGTGCATGAATTCGTGCACGGGGTCTCTAGTTTTTTAATACTAGTTGTTCTATTTTTACTATTTCGTATCAATCCACATTGTTACAGTGGCTTTCTAAAATAAAACTATGCTCATTCTTTTGTTTTAATCTACTTTTTAAATATATTTTTTATTGATTTCAGAGAGGAAGGAAGAAGGAGAGAGAGACGGAAACATCAATGATGAGAGAGAATCATTGATAGGCTGACTCCTGCAAGCCCCACACTGGGGATCGAGCCCACAACCCTGGCATGCGCCTCTGACCAGAATCGAACCGGGGACCCTTCAGTCCACAGACTGAGCCAAACCAGCCAGTGCTGTTTTAATCTATTTATCTGCCCACATATTTTGTCAGAATGTTTTGTTTGCCAGTTACTTCAGTGAGACTTTGAGTTTAATGGGAATTTTTATATAGAAGAAAATTTAGAGAAATGCATTTAATTTGAGTGTGAAAATGCCCTCATTTTTCCCTTAATAGATATTTTAAAGGGTCTAATAAGATCCATACATTGTTGAATGTTTTTAATAATCCCAACTTTTGAAAAATATTTAAGAAGTAAGGAAACACATTTTTATAATTATTTGTCAGAGTCAAAGGGTTTGCAACTAAAATGTATTCCCATCATTAATACTATTTCATTATTATTTCACTAGAATAAATTATTTTTATCTTTCTTCACAGCTTTTGCTTTCTTTTCTATGTCCATTTTATTTACTAATTTGACATTTTATTTTTAAAAAATATTTTTATTGATTTCAGAGGGGAAGGGAGAGAGAGAGTGAGAGAGAGAGAGAGAAAGAAACATGAATGATGAGAGAGAATCATTACTCAGCTGCCTCCTGCACACCCCCTACTGCGGAGCAACACAGGCATGTGCCCCTGACCAGAATCAAACCTGGGACCCTTCAGTCCACAGGCCGATGCTCCATCCATAGAGCCAAACCAGGTAGGGCTAATTTGACATTTTCTTAGTATTCGATCTTCTTAGTGAATATATTTTTAGTGAAGAAACCTTATAGGAATCTAATTTATTATATCTTAGTCATGTTTATCCTAATTATTGGTTTGATTCTTTTTACTGCTTACTTTAAAATTTTTATTTCAAGTATCTCAAATTGTCTGAATATTCCAATTGTTAGAGCTCATTTGTTATCAATGGATAAAAATAGTATTTTTTTTAATATTAAGAAGACTACACTTGCCCTGGCTAGTGTGGCTCAGTTGGCTGGGCTTCCTCCTGTGCCCTGAGAGGTAGCCAGTTTGATTCAGGTCAGGGCACATGCTGGTGTTGCTGGCTTGATCCACAGTAGAGGGCGTATAGAGGCAGCCCTTCAATGTTTCTCTCTCTCTCCCTCTCCCTTCCGCTCTCTCTTTCAAATCAACAAAAGCATGTATTAAAAAAAAAAAAAAGAACAACAACAACACTTTTTCAAGGTCAGTAATTATAATGATGGGTAATTTTGCTTTTTCAGAAGACAAGGTTATTCTACTCCTATTTGATTGGGTGTATTTTTGGGGTGTTGGTGAAAGAGATGCTAAGACTCCAAAGAACAAAGTTTTTTCTTTTCTTTTCTTCTCTTTTCTTTTCTCTGTTCTTTTCTTTTCTTTTCTTTTCTTTTCTTTTCTTTTCTTTTCTTTTCTTTTCTTTTCTTTTCTAGCTTGGCTTTCAGACTAGAACTGCAAGAAAATACCCTCAGTCAAGCTTCAAACACATCTGGTGGCTATTTGCTTTTGTATAGTAATAGGTTACATTTCTCTGACTAAAGATACAATTCAAAGTAGAATAAGCCACTCCTCAGCTATATTTTAAAAGGTTTTGCTAATTTTATTTACTGTACCTAACCTTGACAAGTTTATTTGTCTTTTTTTTTCTTCTGGAAACACTATAAAAACCTTCTTACTTAACAAATAACGTTAGACTTGGTTTTACCCAGCAAAATTGGATGAAGTATTGTGACTCGGAATCAGGAGTTTTCAGACATTTAACTTTGCAGAGAGAAGGTTTCTTGGTGTAGCTTACAGGTTTCTTGACTGACCTTTTACAAAGTCTGTAGTTGAACCAACCAAAGAAGTTATATCAATTTCATAATTTAGGGCACTTGGAATGGGTGGCAATTTAGTAACTACTTTAACATGTTCTTTTATAAATATTAGATGCCATGGTCTTTAGAAATGTATAAACCTGTTAACATCAACTGTCAAGTAATATACTATCCTGGGAAACAGGAATCCTCAAATACTGGATGATGTTATAAATGTAGAGGGCGAAGGGAGAAATGGTAGATAATACTCAAAGATTATAAAATAGAACTGGAATATTGAAATTAATAAGGAAAGAGTAAAACATTCTAAAACTTCTTAAGTATATTTTACAGTTACACAGGGAGGAAAACAAGTAAAGCTACGAAGTTTGCATCTGGAAATGACCTTGGAAATGATACATAGTTTATATCCCCTATTTTTTCCAGATGAAAAAAAACTATAGTCCAGAAGTTTATCAAATGACTTCTCCAGAGGAGTATGGCCCATTAAAAAAACAAAATAATATTCTGAGAAAGAGCCATTTTAAATGAGGAAGCATAGTGACATTTAAGGGTTAGAAAGAGTAGAGTTCAAAGGCATATGGAGAAGTCTTGGCAAGATATGGAAGGGCTTGATCATTAAGGCTCATTGCCCAATATATCTGTGATGGTTATTTCCATGGTGATCAGGCAATTGAGTCCACAGATTGCTCTTGTGTGGAAGTGACATAGGCAAGCCATGTCCAACAGATGTTTCTCACACTACCTCTCCAGGTGATAATAAAAGGGATATTAAGAGAACAGTGTTGCTAGGAAAAAATAATAGCAGTCTCCCAGAAATTTGAGAATAATTACCAAAATGTATACTTATACTTTTTCCTAAAAATTTAACTTCTTTAAATCTAATCAAAAGGATACCTGTACAAATGAACAAAAACCTACATTAATAGCATTCACTGACCAATTTGTATAACTGTAGTATTAAAAACACTATAACCAGTGGTTCTCAACCTCCTGGCCCTTTAAATACAGTTCCTCATGTTGTGACCCAACCATAAAATTATTTTTGTTGCTACTTCATAACTGTAATGTTGATACTGTTATGAATCGTAATGTAAATATCTGATATGCAGGATGGTCTTAGGCGACCCCTGTGAAAGGGTCGTTCGACCGCCAAAGGGGTCGCGACCCACAGGTTGAGAACCACTGCATAAGCAGTAAGTGATAGGAAAAAAATGTTAGATAATGATTGCATATATGCAAAATCCGTCAATAAAATTAGTTGAATATATATATGCCACTATTAAAAGTCCTAAAATATATTGAAAAATTAATACAACTGATAAAACTCACAGCATATAATATGACTTCATTTGCATTTTAAAAGGGAAGTGTTATCTTTGTAGGAGAGACTATCTGCCTACCTCTATTATTTGGGGGAATCTCTGGAAATGAATGTGACAAATGAGATACAGCTGTTTCTTTTAGGGATACAAAGCAGGGGTCAGAAGAGAATTAATAGCTATTGTGAACCATTTTATGCTGCTTGGATTCTTTTGTATATATGTTACCTATTTTTGTAAATATATTTTTATTGATTTCAGAGAGGAAGGGAAAGGAGAGAGACACACACACATCAATGATGAGAGCGAATCATTGATCGGCTGCCTCCTACATGCCCTGCACTGGGGATCGGGCCCGAAACCCAGGCATGTGCCCTTGACCAGAATCGAACCTGGGACCTTTCAGTCCGCAGGCCAGCACTCTATCCACTGAGCCTAGCTGGCTAGGGCTATATACATTACCTTTTAAATTAAAAATTAAAATATTTAAAACAATTTCACTGTCTGTGATTGAGCTATTTTAACCTATTCACAGAAATTTTAGCCTCTTTTTTTTTTAAATTCCTGACAGGATTCTGGACACACTCATAAATGTTCCACCTACAACTGTTACTTCTCTAAGTACTGCCTTTTGCATTGGTAAAGCCTGTCCTGCCTCCTACTATATTCTAGCTTCTCTGGACCAATGAACTGGGACATGACAAGTCTTGGATGTGCTCCTGTGATTCTCTGAGTAGAGCATTGGTAGAGATCACTATGCTGGGCTCATCACACTGTCAACAGGAGGCACAGATAATGCCTCAGCCCAATTCTTGTGGCCAGTGTTGAGCATAACTAAATATACTGTAGGACAAATAGTCATCAGAAATCCTATCATCTAGGATGACTATCTACAGTGGTTCTCAACCTGTGGGTCGCGACCCCTTTGGCGGTTGAATGACCCTTTCACAGGGGTCGCCTAAGACCATCCTGCATATCAGATATTTACATTATGATTCATAACAGTAGCAACATTACAGTTATGAAGTAGCAACGAAAATAATTTTATGGTTGGGTCACAACATGAGGAACTGTATTTAAAGGGCCAGAAGGTTGAGAACCACTGATGTAGGATGACTAGCAAACAACTCAAAAGTCCAAGAAACCTAGTTGTATCCATTCGGACAGGCACAAGACCCAACTCGGGTAGGATGTGTTTCTCTTTATGTATGTAGACAAGGAAGGAGTGCTTTGCCCTGTGGTTAGCCTTGACCGGTGTTATTGTCACCTTGCTGGGTGAGAATATTGCGCTTCTTCAATGTGAGGGCATTTTTTTCCCCATTGAAAAGCAGAATTGCCACCTCTCTTTCTTTTCACCAGAGGACTGAAAGAAAATAGAAACCTTCTGCCATAAAGCTGCAGTGGCCTTCTTCTACTCATGTGTGTTATTTTTGCAGAAGAATGGAAGTTGGAGACAGCAATGATGAATTAACTGATGTAGCATTGATAGTGGTGGAGATTTAAAGGTGATACATATGAGATTCTTGAAGGGTTGGAGACAAGGAGGTAAAAGCTGATAAACTGAGCAGAGACAGAGCAGTCAAGAGGCTAATAAACATGATCAAGTTGAGAAGATAGTGGAGAATGATGATATCAGTGTTAAAAAAATAGTTTTGAGTCAATGGGATGATGGAGTTTAAAGTCTCAGCATTCATGTTGGACTTGTTTTAATGGTATGGGGCCCAAAGTAGGCATTCAGAAAAGTGTTGTGAGAGGTCACTGATGTCGAGGGGATATATAATTTTTGGACTGGTATGTGGAAGATCCCTAAATTCATAATAAGGACCAAAAGGCTTGGTTTCATTTCCCTCGGCCCTGTAAGGAAGGGACCTACAAGTCAATAGAAAACAGAACAAAAAGGTTTAAGCCCAATTCTGGCAGAAGACAGTATGCAATGGCCTCCATGCCTCAGTTTGGGATTACACAAATGATACCTCAAAACACTAGTGGCAGCGTGAGTGCAAAGGTGAACTTCTTGAAATTACTGTTAGGTTATATTCAGGAAAAGAGTCATTCATAGATTTAAGCAAAATGATGCTGAACCAGTCCTTTGAAGAAGCAATATTTTACTTGAAGACTCCAAAGGAACTGATAGAGAAGTTTGGTGGTACGAGCATGATGCTGAAAACATGTATGCAAAGTAGAAAATTGAGATTAAAAGGATATGTGAACACAGAGTACGTGAAGTAGTCATTAAAGATGGGGCTAAGGGTGAAAGGCAGCATGTTCTCAGGATTCTGAATGTAAGTCAAGAAAGTTATTTTTGACTAGTTGTTTCTTCTAGGGGTATATTGTTATTTTTCAACTTGGGCCAAAGCCCTAGGTCAGTGGTCGGCAAACTCATTAGTCAATAGAGCCAAATATCAACAATACAATGATTGAAATTTCTTTTGAGAGCCAAATTTTTTAAATTTAAACTATATAGGTAGGTACATTGTTATTAACTTAATTAGAGTACTCCTAAGCTGGCCTTTGCTAAAAACGTCCTCAATCTGATTGAGGTACATTCACTGAGGTCGACCCCTTCCAACTCTCCCATCCACACTCGTCTTGTATACTTGTTTCGTCTATATCTCCTTTCGTTCATCCTCTCTATATGTCTAAACCATCTCAACATACCTTTCTCAATCCTCGACACTACATCTTCTTTCACTCCACAACGTTCCCTAAAATTAACTTAATAAACTTTACTTTTGTCACCCACGCGCGATTTGCGGAGGCGACTGGCACTAACCACTGCACAATGAGACTGCTGACTGACTGGCTCACTCAACTCGTGCATGAATCCTGCGCCTCCCCTGCGCTGAGTCTCCCGCAGCTGCCTGCGCCCATCTCCCTTTGCCCGACCGACCAACACCCCCACTTCTTCTAACACCACTTCTTCAAAATAGACTTGCCCAGGCCGAAAACCGACTTCTGCGCATGGGCCACGAAGTTTTAATCACACTGTACGTCGCCCGCACGTGGTATTTTGTGGAACAGCCACACTCAAGGGGCCAAAGAGCCACATGTGGCTCGTGAGCCGCGGTTTGCTGACCACTGCCCTAGGTGAATGGTCTGGAAGCAATAATGAGAGGTGAGGGAAATGAATTATAGTGGTAAATATGCAGTATTAATTACAAAGGTAATTAATTAATTAAAATTTCTGTGTTATCAGAGGAGAGGCTAGTTTTTGGTTTCTGCAAGGCAAGTTTAGAAATGTCTGGAGAGCAATTGGAGAATTAAAAGTAGTTAATATCAAAGCGAATAAGGCATAACAATCTAGACTATATGGGCAATGGCACTGAGGAATGCATAGCCTTTAGAGGGAGAGGGAGAGCTGCAGAAGGAACTGATACTTAGTCATTTGTAACAGATGCACTTCCCCTTTGGGCAATCAATTTCACAACAGCAGTGATGGGCAGTTCTATGCGTATTGCCAGCATCACACCTGAAGCAAGCACCATGGGGTACTTTTGCTTTTCTGTCTCATGCTTTCTCCAAGTTAGAGTTTCTCAGCCACAGGTGCATGTGTGTATGGGGGCAAGGTGGAGGTTAATGATCCCAAAGATCATCTTCAACCAATGAGGGTAAAAGGTCTGTAAATAATTTCATCACCCCCTTGTCTTTCAATGTGGCAATTCTGAAGTATGTTATACAAGACTCCTCATAGGGCAGGGGTGGTCAACCTTTTTGTGAGTGCGTGGCAAAACCAGCAAAATCTCTGACTCAAAATTCTTCTGCGTGCCAACCCTAATTTTTTGAGAACATGTTACGCCTACTTGATATTTCTTAAGGTGTTCGTATGTGAAGAACCTTGAAGAAATAATAAAATTCATTCAAGCGACAAAAACACAGTATATGATGATGAAAAATACATTTATTTTTTAATGTATACATGTACACTGATAGTCCGACAGAAAACTTTATGACTCCATTTGATATTATCAGT